>NC_061100.1:137139902-137147402 GCF_015104395.2 Macrobrachium nipponense | reverse complement strand
AGGATCAGACCTCAGTTTCGTATAAGTATCAGTATCATTTAGCAATGCCATTATTTTACTTACATAGTCACTTTTATTCATTATCACCACATCATTAGATTTATCTGCGTTTGTCACTTCATGTATAGCCGATTATATATATATAATATCCTATATATAATAGTATATATATATATATAATAATATATACTATCTATACTATTACTATATATAGGTATAAGTTAGTAAGTGTGTGCGCACAGTTTTCTGTTAGACTAGGCAAGCACTTAAACTTTTTTTAATAGCCTGGAACTATCCCATGTTACAGTTCTTGATCCATGTCCCCACTACCAATTTGGGCATTAATTGTGAGTGGAAAAGTCTGTTTAAGTCGAGTGGGTGGAAACTGAAATTAATCCCCTGTGCATAGAGAGAAAGGTTATTGCTCTCTCTCTCTCTCTCTCTCTCTCTCTCTCTCTCTCTCTCTCTCTCTCTCTCTCTCTCTCTCTCTCTCTCTCTCTCTCTCTCTCTCTCTCTGCATTAAAAGAACTGACGTAATGTGAGTGTTTAGAAGGAAGTGACGCAATAGTTTTTCTATTAATTGCTCAATAGGACGCTTAATTTCTGAGAATAAATGTACTTTTCTTGATGAAAGGTGCTGATATGAGCTTCTATAATTTAGTTAACGTGTCAGACGTTTTAGTTTTGTTAGCCATAAAATCCAGTAACTGTTTTCTTTTTAAGCTTGTATATACTTTCATAGAGAATTATTATTTGGTAAACGCAAGTAATTTTTGAAGCTATGGAAACAAATTTTTTTTTATTTGAGTTCTTTTATATTATGAATTCCATTTATAATTGACGTTTAAATATCTAAATATTATTATAAATATATCATAAGATTTAAAACTATACAGCGCATATCTATTTTTATTGCTTTCTTTCATAACTACAAAAATGTCAATAAAAAGGATATTTTAACCTAGGTTTGTACCTCTCAACGTGTTTTTATTAGGTTCAGAATTACCAAGCTCTTGCTGTAAAGTGTAACTGACTTATAGCTAACCAGGATTACCTGGTTTATAAATGCAAACTTTAAAAAATCAAGGTATGATATTAAATAAGTGAGCGAGACCGACATATCTTTCTTAATTTTAAACTGATCTTACTTTTTCAGGTTATTCCTGGTTAGATTAGGAATAGAGAAAATATCTTTCTTAATTTAAGATTTATATTACACCAAGTTGTTCCTCGAGATATTTGGAACAGACAATGTGTATAAGGATATGTGCCTTCAAAAAGTTGTTGCATTATCAATCATGTCACTAATCACTCCTCGTGGCCGTTTGCTTATTACGTCTGGGGATTTGCACTTATATCCGTAGGTAGTGTAAAAGAATAAGAAAGCTCTACTTGAAGCGTCCGTGATTGTCAAGATAGATAGGTAGTACTACCCATAGCGTGTATAGTCCTGCTTTATGGGAAGTATCGTATATATCTGATGCAGACATGAAATGAATTTGATTTATTGGTATTTTACGCCCCCCCCCCCCCACCCCCCCCCAAAAAAAAAAAAAAAAATCCTTTAGCACAACGCCGTATAGCCATAACAGCAAACTCGAAACTGTGAAATTGTGTGGATATCGACGGGAACGACAAACGCAGAATCGTGAAATCGTGTAGGGCAGCGGAGCTCTGGTTTAGTAGAGCAACCGATCAAACTTCATCCACCAACATGTCTGACGCCGAAGACGACTTTATGTGTGATGACGAAGAGGAATACGATTTGGTAAGGTCCTAATTGAACAAAAACAACTTCATATGCCCCAGAAATTATTTACATTTAGTAAATTGTATGGTGTATAGTGGCTGTAATAGGTCAGGCTCATTGATTGAGTGCGTACCGACCTCTGGATAGGGTAGGCTATTGTAGCAGCAAGTCTTCGATTTGCCAGTTCTAGAGGATTCATTTTACTAACTAACTACAGCCTTTCCAACGAGAGACTTATAGGAGTATCAGTCGGTAGGATGAGCCATGGCCCCGGCACCCATCATGGGAAACCGGGTTTCTGACGGGTGTAGCAACATGAAGAAAACTAACCGATAACGTAACCTTAGGTAGTAGCTCTTTATTACCTACGCCGGGTTCTGCTGTAACTAAAGAGACCCGTAACTAAAGAGACCCAAAAGGTATTAGCTAGGTATGGGTTTCCACTGGGGAAAGTCACTTAGGTAGGTATGTATTGGGTTAACACTGAGCATTACTTGGGTAGTAGCTATATAGGGTAAAACACCGCTGTGTGGCCACCCAGCCACCTGTATGGCAGTGCGGCCACTTTCCTAAAAAATAACTAGGGTAAAAAACCGCATGGTACAGGCCCAGTGGACCTGGACCTGTACGATCATGTGCCTACAACCCAAAAAAGTACATTATAACTCGTCCTGACATTGGAGATGGGCATCAGTCGCGACTTGTTGTTGGTGAGAAACGGAACTAAAGACCTCTACTCCGGTGTCAGGACGCGTTATAATGTACTTTTCTTGGGTTGTACACATTCATCGTACATGGTCCACCCCTGTACCATGCGATTTTTTTCCCTAGCACTCCCCGTAACTTAAGTTAGAGGTCAGTCACAAGCCAACCTCTATGGAAGCAACACCTTGAGACCTCTACTTTCCTCTTCAAGTGTTTTCTCCCAAGTAAGAAATTAGCCTAAGGCCATAATTTACTATTAAACAGAAGTTAATGAAAGGCTAGCCATGCGCAGTGTTGACTTACCTCTGTGACGCTTTCGAAATTCTTACTTAAAACACCTAACACATAGAAGATTGACGCTTTCGAAATTCTTACTTAAAACACCTAACACATAGAAGATTGACGCTTTCGAAATTCTTACTTAAACTTAAAACACCAATAGAAAGATTGACGGTTTCGTCGAAAATTCTTACTAAAACCCAACCTTAACACAAAGAAGATTGACGCCAGAATTTGACGGTTTTCGAAATTCTTATAAAACACCTAACACAGAAGATTGACGCCATCTTGGTGTTTGCGGAGCCACTTGTGTGAACAAACCTCCCATTTCCTGTACTGAATCCCCACACCCATCATACCCATAGACGCTGGGACACTTTCTTCACAACAATCTTAAACGAGGATGGTGTTTACGCTTGCAGCTGGGGCAACATAGTGATTGGGAATAAGAAGAGTTTGCTACATATTTAAAAAATTAGTTAAATTATTACCAGAATAAGTTTATGAAGTGCATAAGTTTATTACGTATTCATGATAATTCATTTTAAATACCTATTTGTTGTTGTAAAAGTAACCAGATTCATGACACAACTTTCATTGGTTTTGCTGTGAACAGCTACGATGTGTTTGCGCTTTCCAATTTTTTTTATCACTATTGCCAGTTGGTTTGTGTTTACCCTCCAAACTTAGGATAAGACTTACACAAAACCATGGAAATAAGTGAATTTAGCATATCTACTATTTGTAATATATATATACAAATATTAGACCAATTTTATTATTATTGCATTACTATGGCATCTAGAATTCATTGAGAGTTTGTAAAGGCATCGACGTATGTATCAAGTTCCACTAAATTGGCAACGATTACTTGCACGCATTAAAGGTTACATTTGTTTCAGCATTATAATTATTAAAAATTAAAAAAAAATTATTTCGGCCGTACAAGTATTAAAAATTAAACAGAAAAATAAGTCAAAATAGTAATATACTCTTAAATAAATGAAAAGTGCTAGCAAAAAAGTACACATTTTTTTGTCATAAACAATTCACTAAATCGACGTATATATCAAGTTCCACTAAATTGGCAACGATTACTTGCACGCATTAAAGGTTACATTTGTTTCAGCATTATAATTATTAAAAATTTTTAAAAAATTATTTCGGCCGTACAAGTATTAAAAATTAAACAGAAAAATAAGTCAAAATAGTAATATACTCTTAAATAAATGAAAAGTGCTAGCAAAAAAGTACACATTTTTTTGTCATAAACAATTCACTAAATCGTCGTCTGCTCAACTCGCGGATTCTGGCTGCCAGATATGCAAGGCTGAAAAATTATTTCCGCCATGGCTTTGCAGTAAATAAATTCTCACGTATTTTAAGTGAAATTTGAAGTGAATTGAGAACGAAATGTGTATAATTACAATCAAATAAGCGCTGGAGTTTTAGTTGTGATGACAGTAAGGATAAAACCACCGATCACAAGGTAAAAATTTCAGTTCAAACCATGACCCTGGGAACAAGACACCTCATATTTTCACCAATATAGGCAACAAAATGTTGTTTTATTGTGCTGATTACAGTTACAATCTTGAGTAATATCAATAAATGCAAGTATTGTTCAAATGAGTGCTGGAAAGGACGTGGCCGCGACTATAAAACTGAATTGCACTCGCAGTCATACCACTCCCTATTGGATATAAAAAACTGCCTTGAACACATAGTTTACAAAGATTTCACATGCTTATTTTACTTCATATGGCAGTTTCATATTTCTCATTTTGTTGACGAAACATCGATTTTCCGATGAAATAGCTGCACAGCGATGTTTTCCCCTAGCTAATGGGTTGACTGATCATTTACAAAAGTTATCCCATTGGACATTTCACTGGTTTAGGCCATTATTTAAAACTAGCTAGCCTATCAAGGAAATTTGTAATGACATATAGCTTAGGCAATATTGTTTCATAGCCTCAAGGACATAAAAATAGGTTAGTACAAAGTTTTCACAAACTTGACTGCAATATTGTAACATCCCCAGTGCTATCCCTAATCTCAGGGGTCAGTTGCCTTAAGGTATGCATCTTCACCCGTTTTTGTAGAAAGGATCTTCCTCTACTAAACCCTGAGTAAACAGTAACTTGATTATTATGAAAATAAAATGAAAGTATCATGATGCTACTACATAGGTAACATGCAAATAAGCAAGCTTTTAACAAATACTACAATACAACATAGGCTAGTGTGTCCGACAATACAATTAGGTATTTCACAATTTAAACTGAACAGTATGGACAGGAAGAGGAGTTGTTGCTCACAATATTGGCAACCACTAAAAATATTTTCTTAACATAAACAAAGTAAGAATGATTGTAAAACACTAACCAATCACATGTCATGTATTCGTAACACAGTAGATAAACACTTAGGAGTTTATGTTTGAAACTTCTTTAAGGTAGGGTACTAAATAGTAGTGGTGATAGCTTAGGTTAGGTTATGCCATAATCAGCTTTGCTGTGCACTAGCTATAGAACTTTGCTATCCATCAAGCTCATTGTAGGTTATATTAATATATGATCTCCATTAGGTTTTGGCCCAAAATACAAGGCATTTAGGCTAGGCCTATTTCTCCCAGTGGGCTATGCCACATTACTCAGTCTGACAGCAAATTTGATAAACAAAGCTAGAGGTCTACGGTTCCATGGCCCCAGATCCGTTCGCTGGGAAGGACGATGCCCTTCAGCATTCTTGGGACAACCTGAAAGGTTACACCTTCCCTCCATTGTGCCTGATCCATCATGTCCTAAAAAGAGTAATGGTTTCCAAGAATCTCAGGATGATCCTAGTAGCTCCTTTGTGGCCCCAATCAGAGTGGTTCCCGTATCTTCGGTCTCTTCTCTCAGCAGGGCTGAGAGAGATTCCCTCTTAACTAACCTTCTGTGCCAACCTTATGTGGAGAGAGACCACCAATCGGTAGGGTCCTTATCTCTTCACGTCTGGAGACTGTTCAGTATCTGTTACAAGTGAGAGATCTTTCTCACAGAGCAGCGACTCAGGTGTCCAGCTGTCTTATGTGGGAGATCTTCATCAGCTGTGTACAAGGGCAAATGGGACTTCTGCTCTGATTGGTGTAGTCAACTGGGTTTCACTCCACTCAGAACTTCTGTTATATCGTATTTAACCCTGTGGACTGGGTGTTAGATACCCACATATCTAACATCTCAGAGGCTTAAGCCCTCATCCTTAAATCTTCATTTCTAAGAAGAATGATCAGGTGTGCCAAACCTCTAGTCGGTTCAGGATTCTCATACCTCGCTGTAATTGTGAGTCTATCCTAATGTTAAGACCAAATGTTTGTGCTGCATATGAACAAATGACAAATTGTTCCTACACGATATACAAACCTTCAGTCCTTTACGTAAGGAATTACTTTCAGCGTAGGCTGGAATTACGGCCGTTAAATTCTTGAACAAGGTGGTTAGGCCGTAATGTATTTTTGTAAGCTCTTGCTGACTAGCCGTTAGTCATTTTCCCGTTGTGATCTTTAATGTTTTTTTTTTTTAATAAATATGGATATACTGTAATTGATGTTAATAATTAATTGAATTTCATAATTGATATGCAAACCCACTTTTTGTGATAGCCTTGATAGCCGCCTTTCTACTTTGTGTTAAGGGTTGGTGCCAAGGGTATGCCAACATCTTTAGTAGTACATATTTTTGCCTTTAATGTTAGGACAAGACATGTATTCATCTGAAATTTATGCTTACGCTTTGGAAATTACCGAGGGGAACTTCGAAGGATTGTCCTTTGTTTCTTCTGGTAATTCCCCTTCTCCTTCGTCCTTTCGCTAGCTATTGGACAAAGGTAGAAGAGGGGGCATGTGGTGTTGGTGTTTGAGGGATGTCCTCTCATTTCAGAGGGTGGTGCCCTTGGATGCGAGAGAAGTATCCTTATTACTTTAAATCATATTTTCTTTATTTTACAGGCTAACAGTAGTGATAATGATTACAGCGGTAGATGGTTGGATATCTCTTCGTGTTGGTTATCCTAATCTTGAAACTTTACCTGTGACTCATAGCATGCTGTGTTATTGATCCTCAAGTGTGTGTACTTATTCCCTGCTGGAAGTCATATTCATTTACCACTGCTATCCTAGAGTTACGACACTGGACAAAGCGTTTGCTGCTGCCCTGTGATTATTAACTTTATTCTTGCTGGTAAATATACCTCACCCTGTAGAAGAAGTCTTGCAGAATTTTGAGAAGTCGAAGAGGAAGAGAGCTCGTCAAGTGTCGTCATCTTCCTCTTCGGAATCATCATATTTTTCATCAGCCTCCACCCCTTCGACTTCTAAGGCTCCCTGCTGAAGAAGAAGGTAGTCTCCCCCCTAAGAAGTCTTGTCATGGGACTTCTAAGGGTCTGCCTCCTCAAACTGAGGGGGCAGTTGGGTCTTCCACTGGCTCTCTCGGTCCTTCAGGAACAGGAACCCTCACGCTGTCCCCAGGGCCTAGCATGTCGGGAGCCGTAGAAGCACAAACTTCAATTCGCACTTCTGCTGCTAGTCCTAGAGGTTTTGCCCCTAAGACTAGTTAAAGTCGGGCGCGAGTTCCTAAGTGCACGTATATGTGTGTGTGTGTATGTGCATATATATATGTGTGTGTGATATATATATATATATATATATATATATATATATATATATATATATATATATATATATATATATATATATATATATGTGTGTGTGTGTGTGTGTGTGT
>NC_061100.1:137049902-137134902 GCF_015104395.2 Macrobrachium nipponense | reverse complement strand
CAGGAGAGTGACGCTTTTCTGCACGCTTATTTGGACGATCGGCTTGAACAGGACGCTCGGATGGACGCACTCACCAGTGGACGCCGAGGCGTCCTCGCCAGGTGGCCGCCGAGCGCGCACCAGGACGCCGAGCGTCCTCGCAGTGTACGCCGACGCGCAGCACCAGGACGCCGAGCGTCCTCGCCAGTGGACGCCGAGCGGCGCACCAGAACGTTTCTGTTGAACTCTTCAAGCTCTTGTTTAAGATTTGAGCCTCAAGAAAGTGAACAGAACTTCGTCTTCGAAACCCAGCAAGACCTCGGGTTTCGTGAATTTCAAGAGGTCTCTGTCAATATTATATTGCTTTTCGCAAAGGTGGATGGAGTTAAGGAAAGCTCAAGGGAAGATCTCGTTTTCTCTACCTCAGTCAAGACTTTGAGATAAGACAGTTACGGGTTATGTAAAGCTCGATGTCCTGAACGTCAGGATTTTCGGCAACGTTCAGTAGGATTCTTGCAAAGGCACTCATCAAAAGGACGCTCTTCAGGAAAGCGCAAGACAGGACTTCCTTTGCCATACTGCCAATAAATTTAAAGCTTTTAGACCATATCTGAAAGGGTTTTTCAGATGATAGATTTTGTTAGTTTCTAGTCGAGACTTCCATGCCGATTGAGCATCGTCGTTCTACCTACCGTAAGCCCAGTCTCTTAACAGGATTCTTGTCCCTTCCTTGTTTGAGACGGGAATCGAAAAAATAAAAGGCTCGACTTCCTGGATTACGTTTTGTCAATTCAGTGACTTTCCCCATTGACAATATACTATCGTTTTGTCAAGTAAGTGGGTCTCCCCTCATTGACAAAATATCTCTGTACCGTTAATGGGTTAGTTTCTCATTGACAAACATCTCATTAACTTGATATTGCGTAAGCGAATAAGGACAAGGTTCGGAAGAGCTCTCCTTCCTCATTCGCAGACTCGTACAAGAATAGACTTGTAGACTACGTCAATGAACGCTTATGTCCAGTATCTAAGAAGCTGAGCTGTCTGCTTCGATTCTCTAAGTTTTGTTCATGAAACTTGCCTGTCAGATATGTATGTAGCTGTATTTCCGAATTCAGCTATATATATGTCTGCCAGGTAAGTATGAACAAACTTTATTGTGATATAATAAAATTTTTTGCCTTGCGTTATTTTACTACTGGTTGGTTCAAGTCATACACGCTTGCTGTAGTTACCTATTCGGATGGCAACCGAGAGGTCTATTGTCTACTATTTTAAGGACATTTAATCGTCACTCCCTGCAGCCTTCCAGGAGTTTCCGATTTATCTGTTACCGTTGTATGGTAGTGTTCTGACGACACAAACGCATCTATATATTTAGCGTTTTCTGTTTCGCTTAAATATACCAGCTTGAGAGTCTCTTTTTGTTCAAAAAAAAAATACCGGACCTATTTCTTCGTAGAATAGGGTAGCTGGCAAACCCAGACATAAAGTTAAGAGACGGACGTTCGTAAGCTGCTGGCTGCTGCTGTCACCGTGACTGTCCAAGTTCCAACCGAGCCAGTAACAGAACGTGCGCTGTCATGCGCGGTAGGCTACGTCTCTCTCTCCTGCGGGATTGACTGACTAACCGTATCTCTGTGCTGGCGGTTACGTCTCTCCTGCGGGATTGACTGACTAACTGTATCTCTGTCCTACAATCACGGACTTTAGCCTAAGATTGAGGGGATTTCTTACGTGAATGAATAAACGTTGCATTAGTTTTGCCTTACTATGTTCAACAGTTATCTCTTAATCCTTTCGGTGCTCGTTACCGCACGGTATAGAACTACGAGTCTACCGCAACATTGCACTTTTATATGCTCTCCTGCTTAGGCAAAGCGCAGCCTTATAGGGAAGTAAATCATACTCGGGGAGGGAATGGATGAGCTTGCTGGGGACCATTTCCTTCCTGAAGAAGTTTGTTTCCCCGAATAGACTGCAATTCAGACCACAGTTTTTTCCTACCGGGAACTGAAATATTATTCAAGATCTAGGAATTATTCTGAACATCTCTCAGTGCGTCATGATAGAAAGAAGGAATGCCGGACATCTGGATAGTGTTTCAGATGTCCTGGATCTTAATCTGAAAGAAGTAAATGCAATTCGGTCGTCCCTCCAGTCCTCGAAACGAGTTTTTGGAACCAGTGGTCCACATCAACTCTGATATTCCACAGCTCTCTCATATCTTAAGAAGTATCTTCTCTCGGTCCCTGCTCGAGTTTACGAGAAAGAGCCTATTATAACAACAGGCGTAGAATGTAACGATCATCTAGAGGTTCGTTACAGGATTGCAAAAGTCCGTACGAATCGTCTCGATCGACGGCAGCAACGATAGATTACTAACATGCTAGGTATTTTAATTAAGTGGTGTTCTTTTTATGGTTGTCTGAGAGGGTTATTTCCTCTTCAGTATGTGAAGTGTAATGTGTTACGTTAGCTTTGTGTGTGGTTCAGGTGGTCTAACTTATCCTAGCATGAATGCCCCTGGTAAGAGAGGGCTAGGGTTTCCTGTCAACAAATTGGTCCGTCCAGTTGTCAGACCCTTGTTATTAGCTTTCTCAACAAACAGGTCACATCCTAGTTGAGAGCTACTAAGGTTTAGCAGGCTAAGAGGCAGGACCTACGAAGTCAGCTACCTTAGCAGGTAAGGAACTTAATAAATAATTTTAAAAAATTAGTTAATTTTTGAATTATGACGAGGTTGCTGTCTGTGACCCACCTCCAAATGTGTCAATCAGCTATATATATACCTGCCAGGTAAGTGTCATGCATAAAAATGATATTATGATACAATAAAGTTTTATGCATACTTACCTGGCAGGTATATATAATTAAATTCCCACCCTCCTCCCCTCAGGAGACAGGGTTTCAGAGAAAAATCTGAGGAAAACGGGAATAGTTCCAAGTACCAGGCCGCCACCGGGGAACGTGGGGAGATCACCTGAACTACCAGTGGTCTAGCGGTTGCCGAGAGTTTTTGAAAATTCTGCCAGTGCGAACAGACAACAGAGAAGGTTGTTTGACAGATTTGCATCTGTCAAACAACAAAGACCTTCACGATCATTGAGGTCTGTGGAATCTCGATTCTAGCTCACCATCCTACTTTTTGTCTCGCCTGTTTTCTCGGAGTCAGACACTCGTGCGAGATCAGGCGACATATAGTAGCCCTGAGTTTCTTATTGACGAAGTCGATTGCGGACGACGTTGGGTTGCGTTGATACACCCCCAAGGTTTGCTTAGATTGAATCGCCCAGGTAGTCCAGACACTCATCCTTCAGCTAAGAATAGTGCCTTTTGGTCTTCAGGGTACAGCCTTGCTGTCCTTGATTCGTCTGACTGGTCAACTGGTCGTTCACCTGACTTTAGTACAGACTGTGCATTTCCGGATCGAAGCTTTCAATATGGAACTTAGACGTAGTCTGAAGTTCTTGATGTCAAAGCATTCGAACCTCTCCTGCCTGTTAACTTCTTGTATGTGATCAGGAAGGCCTTCTTCTAACCACCCTAGATACGACAAAGAGGGTTAGTGAGATTTTAAGCCATCGTCACAAGTTTTTGGCTTTAGAGAACACAAGGAGGTGTGCTCTCTAAGCCTTTCATTATGGCCTAAGAATGGAAACCCTTTTTGTCCTTGGGCCAGGATCTTGGAAGAACAGGATGGCACAAGTTAGTGGTCAGGAGCCAGAGAGAGTCCTGTGCCCTGTCAGGTCTCTCAAGTTTTATCTACTTAAAAATCAAGAAAGTCGAAGTCAGTCGGGCAATCTGCAGTTGATTCCGAAAAAGACCAGACTTGCCCATATCGAAGTACACCCTGGTTTTAGGGTTAAGGAGTTCTTTCAAAAAATGCTCCTTCATTGTGTTTGCACAAAGATTTGAAAGCTTTTTATCTGAATGCTCACGAGGTGAGGGCGCGGCCTCGGAAGCATTTCAACAGAGCATGGCACTCAGCAACATCCTGAGTACCATGTTTTAGCGAAGCAAACTCTGGGTTCACTTCACACTCCCTGCGAGATGTGAAGATGGCATATGAGATCTGCTGCTCGCTAGGGCCATACGTGTCTGCAGACACAATCTTGGGGGCAAGAAGTACTACTCATCCTATCCTGTAGAAAATGGTTAGGAAGAGCTCTTAATTTAGTTGTGGAGTCGCTGACAACGGCGACTTCTTAACTCTGAAGCCTAGTTAACACACATTAACTTTGGCTAGGTTGGTCAGGTGGTGATATATATTAATTATATATATATTTATTTTTATTTTATTCTTAGCCCTCATGGTATGGTCAATATGGTCTAGTCACATTGTGGTCACGCCCCCGTTGACAGATCATCTGGAGTGCACCAGCTTTATAGGTCTCTACCTCGCTGCAACTCTAGTAAAGCAGAAGCAGACTTGGGTGACAGTAATCACGAAGTCGGCTATGCTAACAGTGGAACCAAGATGTAAATCATCTGCATGCATTTGTGTCCCAAAATCCTTCTATTCTGTCCCTTCCCACCTCCAACGGTGGGGTTCAACTATATATATATATATCTGACAGGTAAGTTCATGAGCAAAATGATATTGTTATGATACAATAAAGTTTGTTCATACTTAACTGGCAGATATATATATTCAAGTACCCACCCACCTCCCCTCAGGGGACAGTGGAAATAAAAATTATGAATAGAAAATGGGAATGGTTCCTGATATCCGCCTCCCAGCGGCGGGAATGGGTACTAACCACCTGGCCGACCACTGCGTGTGTCGGGAGTTTTTTTTTTAAATTCTGTCGGACTTCAGAAAATACAGCTATATATATACCTGCCAGGTAAGTATGCATAAAACTTTATTGTATCATAACAATATCATGTTTTCTTGGTATTTTTTATGATGTTCCGGCTTACGACAATTTAGGGTTACAACGCGTCTCAAGAACGGAACCCCCGTCGTAACCTGGGGACTGCCTGTATACATATATATATATATATACTACTACATACATACAGTGGTACCTCGACATACGAAAGGCTCAACTTACGAAAAACTTGAGATACGAAAGCAATTGCGAAAAATTTTACAGCTCTACATACGCAAAAAGTTTTCAAGATAAGAAAGGTTGTTGCTGTAAAGTCCCGAGATTCGCCCGGACCACCGAGAACAATTTTAAAACTCCTGCGCCGCCAGCTGAGTAAACTCGCCACCATCCTCCCGCTCTCCCATTGGTTCCTGATGCTAGTCACCCCATAAGATCCTGCTCTCCTATTGGTCAGCATCTACCCCTTGTGCTTTAAGTATTCTATTGGTAAAAGGATGCTGTAAATTGAAAAACTTATTCATGCAACACATTTAATAAAAAAAACATTAGGTAAAGATAGAATAAAGAATAGAAATGAATGGTTATTATACTGTTTGGTAGTTTCAGTAGTTGAGAGAGATAATGAAAATTTATGGCTTACTGTGTAAAGTGATTTTTTTTTTTTTTTTTTTTTTTTTTTTTTTTTTTATTATAGTTAATGGTTACTTAATAATTGTTTGAAATGAGTACATGCAATACATTTAATAAAAAAAATTGGGAATTAGATATCATAAAATATAAAATAAATCAGACTGCCAACAAATACGTATTTTTAGAATTCTTCTTCTGTTTTAATATTACGTTACGTATATGTTTCATTATTGCTGTCAGTAACTCTGTATCTCCATTAGGTAAAGATAGAATAAAGAATAGAAATGAATGGTTATTATACTGTTTGGTAGTTTCATTAGTTGAAGAGAGATACTAATGAAAATTTATGGCTTACTGTGTCCTAGGAAAAATGATTGCTTGGCGTTCGTTCGGTACTCGTAAGACGGTAAGAGCTGAATGTAAACAATCGATTGGAAGGTTTTTTTTTTGTTTGTGTATTATAGTTAATGATTAATTAATAATTATATGAAATGAGTATATACTGATTATTTATACATTTTATTGGCATAGACTAGGCTACAGTAGCAACCGCTAACATAGGCTAGGCTTATTGCTAAGGGACATATGCTAAAGTCCTAATATATGCAGTAAAAATGGGGTTTGAACATTACATGCAGTTGAATATTACTCAAATATGTACAGTATTTTGCCTTTTTGGAGACATATTTCTTCCGTCGGATTGGCGTCGTAACCCTAGAACATGTGTTTTAGGCCTGGAAATATAATTTACTGGGGTGTTTTTGGAGGGCTTGTAACGGATTAGCCATTTTACATGTAAAATGTGGTCCAAGATACGAAAACCTCATGATACGAAGGGCGCCTCGGAACGGATTAATTTTGTATCTCGAGGTACTACTGTATATATATATATGTAAAATATAAATATATATAATATATCTATATATATATATATATTAATACATATTAGATTAGATATATATATATATATATAGATATATCTATATATATATATATATATATATATTCTTAGAATTTACGAATAAGAAATTGACAAGGCCGTATTTCAGAGGAATTCAAATAGTATATTTTAAGATTGTAAAAGATGAGTTTATTTAGATGCCAAATCTTCATTCACACAAAGGTAAATTTAGTGGGAGTGCTGATAATAGCCTGATTCAATTACTTTGGAAAACTCAGGTTGAAAATTAGTGAGAGCACATCTAAATTCTGACTCAAGATTTACATAATTAATTAATGATTGTAATGTTGACTTTAATAACTTCATAATTGAAAGTGTGCTCTCTCAGAGCCAAGTTGAACCAAACATTGATAATAACTTTGACACATAATAAGAAATGTGATGGTAATCATGTGAGCAGAATATTTGTGTCCAAAAATTGAACATAGTTTTCATTTCAATTTATTCTTCTTGAAACAAAGGTACATTGAATTTTCATACAGCTGTTAATTTACACACATCTCTATAACTGTAACCACTTTTTTTGTAGTTTGTTTTGCAATAAATATTTCTTTTATTCAGGATTTACTTATTTTTCTCTAGCTGGCCATTTTCAAAATCAAACGGGCAACTTTTGGCCCACGGGCATGGGGTTGGACGGCCCTGTTTTAGACAATGCATTAAGTAAAGGCTGTTACTGTACTGTACTACTGTAATTCAGAAAAAACATTCAATGGGTATCAAACCTCCCAACATGCCCAAAGATACATGTCATATTGTTTCCTCTTTACAGTAATGTTTGAGTACTTGAATAGGTATAGCAGATAACTTTACTTTTACTTTACTTTATCTTCCCGCCACTGGCCAGTGGCATAAGGCTGATACAGTTCCTCTCCATCTGTCTCTATCCCGAGCCATTTCCCTTGCTTCCTCTAAGTTTTGGATTTCATCCTCAAGATCCCTGACAATTATGTCTATCCACCTCGTTCTTGGTCTACCCAGCGGTCTTCTTCCTATTTGTACTGCTCTCAAGTGCTCTCCTGGGGTCTCTGTTCCCATCCATCCTTTCAACATGTCCAAACCATTTCAGCCTTCCCCTCTTCAACCTGGTACTGACTGGCCTTTGCCTCAATCTCACCCTGATGTCTTCATTTCTAACATAATCATCCCATTTAATGCCAAGTATCCTTCTCAGCAGCTTCATCTCAAAAGCATCCAACCTGTTCTCCTCTGTTCTGGTCAGTGCCCAGGTGGACGAATCATACATCAGGACTGGTAGTACTACTGTATGAATATTCTCATCTTAGTTCTCAAGCTGATTTCATGCCTTGACCAAACTTTTTTCCTCAGAACCTCAAAAGCTCTTGCTGCTCCTAGTTTTCTTCTTTGTATATCTTCAATTTGCCTCCCGTCTGCTGTTACCACACTTCCCAAGTAAACAAACTTCTCAACTTGCTTGAGTTCCTGTCCTCTGATTGTCATATCCTCCATGTCCACCCAATCATAATCCTTACTCACAACCATGATCTCGCTCTTCTTTGTGCTGATGTTCAAGCCAAAATTCTGTGTCTCTGTCTCCATCCTCATTACCATACCTACCAGCACCAGCCACGTATCAGCAACCAACGCAACATCATCAGCAAAGTCCAAATCCATAAAAACTTCTCCACCAATACTAGCCCCTCTGTTTTCATTCTCCATCACTCTTCTCATTATATGGTCAATATATACATTAAACAAGGTGGGTGACATAACACATCCCTGTCTTAGCCCACTTCCAACTGGGAATCAGTCACTTTGCTGTCCATCCAGCTATACACAGCTGCACACTCCTTGGTACCAGTTCTTTAGTATCCTTATCACTTTCAGTGGTATACCATAGTGTTCTGCCACTCTCCACATTCCATCTCTCCACACTGAATCATACGCTTTCTCCAAGTCTATAAAAGCACAGAATATTGGCTTTGCATACTCCCATCTCTTCTCAATTATCTGTCTTAAGGTGAAAATTTGATCCACTGTTGACCTTCCACATCTAAAACCACACTGCTGTTCTCTAAGTTTCTCTTCTACTATAGGTCTTATTCTGTTAAGATTACTCTCATGATAAGAAGCTTTAAAATAACTGAAGAAGACGAGGGAAATTATGGTATTTTTAGATTTTCCAGGTATGATCTCAAAATGGGATGCTTCTTATACCATATTATATTCAAGCATATGCAATAATTTGTCTTGTATAAAAATTTAGGGAAGCTAAATTTTATTTATTGCAATTTGACGGTCAGTCATCATGAATGCGCTGTAATTTTATATAAGTTACTTAGCAATTAATTATATAGCTATTAGTTTCTAACCTCAAGGCAGCTAAAAATTTTAAAATCGCACTACCACACTCCGCCCGAGGGCTTCATTCCTGGATTACGCACCCAAGCTTGGGCTGGCTACAGGGTGGGGACCAGGAAAAGAGAGGGATGGGTTCACAGGGAGACACATGTCTTCCCCAAAAAATAGATTTTTCCTTTGTCAAAATCCTTTTTCTGGGCTCGACCTGTGTCGGCCGGTGAAATAGTATCAGACAATGGCCATACAAGCTTGGGGATACAAAAATCAAAAGATACAAGGAAAAATTCAAATAAATGCTCTCTTAAAATTAAGTTTAATAACCAACGTAAAGTAACAAGATACCATGGTAAAAGAGGAGGAACAAATATGACCAGATCTATACCATCCTGGGGAACAACAGGTAAGGAATACAAAATGACAAATATAAACTATGTACATGTCCGGCAATGGATTGATAAGCAAACCAGCCCGGAACCTGAGGGAGAAGGTAGGGATTACGAGCTAGGCAGGTAGGAAAGAGTGAGTATCAAGGGAAAAAATTTTTAAAAACAGAATAAAGGAATAGGACATAGAGTTCTAAGACTCGGCCATTTCAGGGGAGACGATGCTCCCTGCAGCCACTGCTGAAAATTTAAGGGCCTCTAAATTCTTGAGATAGTGGCGTCTAAATACTGCCAGAGATTTCCAACCCATATATTTCTTAAGATCCTCGAAGTTCATATAGTGAAAATAGTTAATTGAGGTAGCCACTGCCCGGATATCATGGACGTAAGGAACTGAATCCGGATTGGCTTGTTTAATAAAATAAAGGATTTGTTATCGGATTCCTTTTAAGGAAAGGTTCCGCCTTCCTCTCTAATAAAAAGAGGACCTGAAGACTTTTCAGAAGTTCTGGCCAGATATGATTTTAGTGTGACAATAGGACACAATGATGAGTCCTGTGGGAGAGGTATAATCTTCCATGGAGCCCACCTGTTTTGTGGGTCTTCATTCTTGGCCAAGAACTTCCTATCTGAGGATAGTAGAACTTCACCCAACGGGAGGAAATCAATGTAATTTGGGTCTCTAGAGAGAGCCGACAGTTCAGATATTCTGGCTCTTGAAGCCAGACTCATCAGGAATAATGTTTTCCTGAGAAGGGTTATATATGAGCATGAATCATTATCAGTGTCTGAAGCTAACTTGAGCACATTGTTTAAAAACCAGGAGACTATGTGGGGGCGGTCCGCTGGTCTCAGACGGGCACATGCTTGAGGGATAGATGAGAAGTACGAATCTGTCAAATCAATATTAAAGCCAAGCTGAAAAATCTTCCTTAAGGCAGATTTAGTTGTAGTAATGGTACTAGCAGCCAGACATTTTTCAAACAGGGTTCTAAAGAACGAAATTGCCAGATTCGTAGTCATCTTTTGGGCATCTGATTCTTTTAGAAAGATGGCCAATTTCTTTACCGCAGAATCATACTGTCTGAGTGTTGACTCTTTTATCTGATTTTACGAACAGGATGTTTAGTGGATTAACACTAGCATCCTTTTGAGCCGCAAACTTCATGAAGTCCATAACGTTAGGGCATTTAGAATTCTTGAGGAAGCTGACACAGTCCAAGTTTGTACTACTTGAGTCAGTTCTGGACAGGGAATCTGTCTGGGACGGAGATTCAACTCTAGTAGAAGAGGAAACCAATTGCTCTTCGGCCAGTTGGGTGCAACCAATGCTACCTGTCCTGTGAAAGATCTGAGTTTGTGCAGGACTTTCATGAGGAGGTTTACTGGTGGAAATAGGTAAATTTTCTGCCAACTGTTCCAGTCTATGGACATCGCATCTGTGGGGTGAGCTAGAGGGTCCAGATTGGGAGCCACATAACACAGGAGTTTGTGATTGGACTCCGTGGCGAACAGGTCTACCTGAAGCCCGGAATCTGATTGCAAATCCAACGGAATGACTTCATGTCCAAGGACCACTCCGACTCCAGCGGAGTTGTCCTGGATAGTGAGTCTGCAATGACATTCCGTACTCCTGCCAGGTGAGTAGCTGACAGGTGCCAGTGATTTTTCGTTGCTAACGAGAAAATTGCAATCATTACGTGATTTACTTTGCTCGACTTGGAGCTTCCTCTGTTTATACAATGAACTATCACTGCGCTGTCCGAGACCAATCTTACATGACTGTTCTTGACTGGAGCTAGACATTTTAAGGTCAGAAAAATGGCCATTGCTTCTAGGACATTGATGTGGAACTGGCGGAATATATTCGACCACGTTCCTTGAACTTTCTTGTACTGGGAGTAGCCCCCCCCAACCGCTCAGAGAGGCGTCCGTGTGGACTATCAGACGGTGGGGGAAATTGCAGTGGCACTGACTTGGAGAGACTCCGGGGTTCCATCCACGGACGGAGTCTTTTCTTTAATATCGGCGGAATCAGAGTGATCTTGTCTCTGAATTTGTTGTTGGCTTTTTTCTGCCAGACTCGATTGATATCCTTCAGTCTGGCTTTCAACAGGAGATCTTTGGCATAGTCTTAGTAGGTCTGTCGTTGGAGTCTGGTGAAAACTGACTGGTGGAGGAGGCCCTTTCTCCCATTTCCACCCTAGACCTTTTGATACAATGCTGTGGGCCCATGAACTGAAGGTCCAATGGTCCCGAAAGAGATAGTCTCCCGCCTACCTGCGGAGTCTCACTAGTTGGTTGAGGTCTTACCTCCTCTGCCCCCTCTGAAGCCTCTGCCTCTAGAGCCAGCTCTCTGCTGGAAGGCACCTCTGGCTCTGCTACTCCCTGCATGTTTGTTGTAGCCACGAAATGCTCCCTGTGACTCAAAGGAGGCATTGAAGGCTGGGGAGGTTACCAAGGCAGTCAAAGTTGAAGGTTGCTGAGTCGGTGGACAAACTGTTGTTGTGGCTGAGCCTTGGATGTCGAAGGCTTGCCGATCTGGGAGACAGGAACCGCTTGCACATCCGTCTGAGGATTAGAGGGCTGGAAAGGGTGGTATTTCCTCGGCCTCTTCCTAGCTTTAGATTGTGGTCCGGGGGCCTCAAACTTTCTTTTAAAGGGAAGTCCCCAATAGACACGAAGGTTCTGGTTAGCTCTAGCTGCCTTGCTGAGGACGTCGTTAACCGCATCCTCAGGGAAGAGGTTGGCACCCCAGATTGAAGCCTTTATGAGCCTGTTTGGTTCATGTCTTATGGAAGCATTCGCAAAGAATGCTTCCATAAGACATGCAGGCTCGCCTAGCCACTATAAAGTCATACAGGTCTAATTGGAAGGTCTGTAATAGTGACTTTGTGTGGATCCGAAATAGAGGCTCATCTGCAAACGTCGTAGCAGTCAACTCCTCCGTGGTGACTGAGTTAATCGACCTACTCAGCCTGCATCTTGCCTTGAATTCCGCTTTGACCATGGGGTCCGGAATTCTAGGCAAACGTTCACTAAACTGGGCGGAGGCACACTCTGGATCGAGTCTGCCCACCGTGAACGTTGCCAGAGCGTCAGCCTAAAACTCCATATCGCTGAGGAAGAGCAAGGAGGTAGCCTCCGTCTCTTTTAGCTGAGGCATAGGTTTGTCCTCTACTGCAGCTTGCAGGGTCAATTCCGCCACTTTCGACGTACAAGGAGTCGGAACTCCTTGTGGGGCCACAAACATTGTAAAGCATCCTTTATGGGGTGTCAACTTTGTGTTGACACACTCCCAATCAGTGAGGGTGCGGACTCATGCAGACTGGGCCTGGTCCCTTGGGTAGATGACTGTCTCCTTAGGGACTTGGTCTACCCTGACTAGCGCATCTTTGGCTAGTCTAGCGTAGCCTGGAAAGGGGAATTGAAGGCCCGCCGGGAAGAACTCAAAGTCTTCTACCGGTCGGGTTCCGCAACCCTCGATCGTCAGCTTGCCGTCCGAGAACGGGGCGTGCAGAGCTAACCGCCACAGGTTGCTGTTCTCAAATGGCGGCAGCTTGGATGCGTCCAGTTCCGTCATGGACTGTGGTGTGGTTCCGGACTGGAGAAATCCGGACACCAATTCCTCCTGGGCTTGGAGCCTCTGGGTCAGACAAGATAGATTGACCCGAGGTCTCAAGGCCTGAGGCGAGTCGAGTGGACACCGACTCAAGTTTGGAGTCCACTACCTCGCTCATCTTACCATGAGAAGATTTGCAAAGGCCGCCGGCTTGACTTTGGAGGATTTGGTTCTCGACCCCTCGGGTGGGGGAGAAGCTTTGGAAGAGGAAGTCGACGGCTTGGGAGCCGAAGACAACCTTGCCGAGCCTGCCGGAGAAGGCTTGGATGCCTTTGGCAGTGATCTTGTCTCCCAAGCCTTGACTTTGGGGATGATCGAGGCCGATCTATCCCAAGTGGGGGCAGACTTTGTAGGGAAGCCCTGGAAAGAAGGGGGGGAAGAAGGAGTGGGGCTAAAAGGGAGACTATCTGCCTCACTTACCTCCCTACCTACCTCCTGATCCTCTGTGGCCATCGGTTCGCGGTGAAGGCTGATGGCCGCGACTTCTTCCGTGACGATGTCACACAGGCCTTCTTGGTCCTCCTGGAGGGGTTGGGTCTCCTGACGGATGCCCTCAATAATGGGATCCGCCACGGACGCAGCTACAGCCTCCGAGACCGGAGCGCCCGGATATAGGAGGGAACACAGCTCTTCGGATAACACATAGGGCTGGCCGGCCTTAGCATTCCTGCCAAATGCTCCTACCCAGGACTTCAGGGACGCCATGGACGCGGTCTTGAGCGACAAACTAATCTGTAAAAATAATCAAATTAGAATCCCCCGTGTCAAAGAAATTTCCCAAAGTCAATGTATAGCAGAAATTTCACAGAAACAACGAAGCGAGAATGATACTTACCGACTCGTCTGACACGATCCTCACCAGTTCGTAACAAACTGTCCAGGTGTCCGGGTGCCGGACCATATTACCATATACCGGGATGGCGCAGTTGGCATTAGATCGGCAGACCTCATGCCCGTACGGCCTATACAGGGCAGCCGGACATCCCGACACCTGGCAACGGACCATTTGTAAGTTTAAAGGTCAAATGAGTATCATTAAATAGAGGCGCCGGAGTTAATTCCGGCCAGATGGGGGCACTTTAACCAGATATTTAATCTGTTAAAGGCAATGTCGGTTATAAATATCAACTTACTGGATAATAGAAAAAGCTCTGGGTGTCTCCGCCTGCTCCGGAATCCGTCTTCGGGATCAGTAAAGCTATAACCAGCGGAGAGGGCCTGATATGAGCAGAACAGGGGAATAAGGTAAGACCTAAGCCTAAGTCTGATCGCATCGCAGCAGATTAATGCAACGTAATCAAATGTAGGTGCATTATCTGAGCCCCGTTCCGTCCCCACCGAAATGGGGAACAGCGATAGCAAAGAAGACGGAAAACTGAGCGATGGAAACAATGGTACAATACACTCCGGTATATTTTTCATGGCGTGTGTGATGGTAGACCACACTACGTCGGGACCAATATGGATCCGGAGACATACCTACGGAGGCTAATAAATTATATTCTAGCCTAATCTCTTGAGCGCTTCACCTACTCTGGAGTCCATAATCCCGTTATCATAACTGTAAATGCCAGCGGAGTCGGGCTGATACGAGCAGAACAGGGAAAAAGGTAAAACCTAGGCCTGAATCTGATTGCACCGGGGAAGAGAAGTGATTCTAAGGTAACTAGAAACGCAGCTCTAAGCCCAGATCCGCCCCCACATGAGTGGGGAGGTGGTGACAACAGGGAGAATAGACAACTGAGCGGCAGAGCAGTGGTACATACAATCCGGCGTATAGCCTGCTGGTTGGTGTGATGGTAGACCCCACCTGACCAGAGGACTTATGGGCCCGGAGACACAAAGAGGTTACACAAAATACTAACAACCAATCTCCTCCGGACTAATCCCCCCTGGAAAAGCTATATGCTCTAGCGGTCGTTCATCGGTAGGATTACTTGAATCGCGAGCTAGTTAGGCAGCGCCGGACAAGACCGGGACATTGGGGGGGAGGGGGCGGTCTGGAGGAGAGTGGACAAGTCGTGATCGCCTGGCCACAGCAACCGATCAGTGAGCCACCACCTTTCGGGAGCTGTAACAAGCCTACCACTAAAGGGAGCAGAAGATGGTAGGCCAACTGACACCCTAAAGGAGGCAAAGGACCAGGCTACACACAACAGGACAAACATGAAATAAATGGTGAGGAATTACTGGAAGAACAGCGAACGGGGGAACGCACCCAGCAAGGACCCAGCCTAACCCTCCGAGATCGGTACAGATCCGGTCAGGTAGGCTAGTAAGGGTTGGGGCCGAAAGGGTGGAGGGCCAGGACTGCCTGACCTACCTTCCAAAACCTAGCCTAGGTCTGGTCGGGTAGGCCAGGGAAGGAATCGCAAGAACTTCCAACCTCACAAGGAATATGAATATTTATAAATGTGCATATAATCGAGTGCATTACTGACTTAAGATCGAAAAATACAATAAAGGATGCATGCATGAAAATCGCGAGAGAGAGAGAGAGAGAGAGGAATCGCCCTCTCCACAAAACTGGCGTACTATAGGCTAGTTAGAAGCCAAAATACACTAG
The DNA here is from genome assembly GCF_015104395.2 of Macrobrachium nipponense. Classification (NCBI taxonomy): domain Eukaryota; kingdom Metazoa; phylum Arthropoda; class Malacostraca; order Decapoda; family Palaemonidae; genus Macrobrachium; species Macrobrachium nipponense. Next base: position 137,119,601 of record NC_061100.1, on the reverse strand, counting down.
TACTCGCGTATAACATAGAAAATAAATAATACATACGAAGGAGAAAATAAATAATACATACGAAGGGGAACAAATACGCTCCTGAGGGACTGAGGACAAAAGCCAAAGGCTAGAATAATGAAAAATAAACATAAAACAAGAGACCCCAGAGTATGTCAGGATCGAGTTACGGCCTACGACATAAGGATAAATTTCGTAAAACCAAAGCTCCAGAAACGACAGGAGCTAGAATAAAGATGGTGTATACAAAAAAAATGGTATAAACAGTGAAAAGCAAACAGTGAGGTAAATGTCATCATAAAATAATAATGGGAAAACACGCACGCGACGAATGATGCACCCAAGATGGCGGATGAAAGAGCGTCGCCCCGGTTCGTGAGAACTAAGGGGCCAAATAAGGGCTAAAAAGAGATGCATCATGCCCTCACAAAATACAAAAACGTAATATGAAATACTCAACTTAGATGATGAAGAAGCTTGGGGCTCTGGAGCAGACATGGCTTCGTCAAAAAACTCAAGAAGAGGGCAGCGAGAAAACACGTGTGGTCCCTGTAGCGCGCTAATACAGGAATGAAGCTCTCGGGCGGGAGTTGTAGTAGTAGTGAGCGGAAGGTAGATGTTGTAGTCCTTGTAACGGCTCCTGCCTGGAGAGGGGTTTTGAAGGGAATCTTCTAATTGGCAGAAAACCTGTGGTAGTGGTTTCCACTTGCCCCTGTGCTTATACCGACGCCCTACGGGTGAGCGAGCTGAGGGTAGTAACTTCAGCATTCCATTTAGCTTTTTTCTCTGGTATATTTAGCATCTATTTATACCTAGAAATTCTTGCTACAGGAGCATTTCACCGGCCGACACAGGTCTTCCCCCAGAAATAGATTTTTCCTTTGTCAAAATCCTTTTTTGAGTGGTATATGTCCATACATCCCACCTCCTGTTAGTGTGAGATTCAGCTATGTAATTACTTTGTAAGTTACTTCTATAAAAATGACATTTTCATACATTCAACTTACCTGTCAGATATATACTTAGCTATGGACTCCGTCGTCCCCGACAGAAATTCGAATTTCGTGGCACACGCTACAGGTAGGTCAGGTGATCTACTGGCCTGCCGCTGGGTGGCAGGAATAGGAACTATTACCTTCTAAGGACAGATTTTCTCTGTCGCTGGGAATGTAAACAATTCATTTGCTTTCCCTCCTGATTTGATTTTCGTGTTTCTTCGCCATTGATCTTCTGGGCTAACTTTTACAGGGAAGTAATGGATCTTTGGTTCGGCATACGCTTTTGTTAAAACTTTTAGTAATTTTTTGGATAAAACTAACTTCGAAAATTTCGAAGATTACATTAGGTGTAACTACCAAAGTTTTTGGTAGACACTCAACACTTTCAAGAAAGGGAATTACTTACATTTATTCATTAATACAAATAAGTGTTAGAATTTGATTGAGGAATCTATATCTTTCTTCCTAGTTAGGGGAAGTCAGAGAAGTAACTATATACGCTTCCTTTAGAAGCTTTATTAGCTCTTGTGTTAACGAGCAATTAGAGTATTAACAGTACTAGTAGTTGTTGCATCCTCATCACCTTACTTCACAGAATCTACAATTTCATATTTACAAATTGAAGATAAATGGATGTAGCTCAAATGCGAGCTCTTAAAAGGTAAGAAGTGAATATAGTGTTCCCCATTGCAATAGAGGGTGCGTCTGAACGGCTCTGTCTCGCTCCCAGGTCTAGACCTCTTCCAAGCTCACAGGCCTAGAGGAGAAGGAATGTCGAAAGCCTTACGGAGGTTATGGAGAATCCCCACCGATCAGGCGTCCCCTCGGCAGGTTCTGTAGAACGTCCCAGACTGCCAGGGATAGCCATTGGAAAGGCATCCTAATTCAATGTGTTCCCCTTATTATTATCGTCTCGACGATTAAGGAGAAGAAAGATTCAACAGCGTAGATTAAATGAAGATGCAAGATAATCTCGTCATGGGTATCTGAACCTCAAAAAAAGACTGCTAAAATATGTTATCATTCGATAGCAGTGGTGGTAGAGGCATTGGCCCTATCCTGTTTTCGTCCCCCGTACAACAAGAAGGGGGGGGGGGGGGGCTCTATCCCATGGGGGTTTGAAATGATTTTTTTTTTTTATTCAACAAATTCCTCATCGGTACATTTATATGAAAATATATCTATTCGGGGAAGAACAAATTAGATATTAAAGAATATTTGTTGATCAAATGATTATCAATCTCGTTTAGTGATTAAACATATAACTTTTAAGCTTCTAGCTTATTCGGAGCACCAGGAGTAGTTCGAGCAACGATACTCCTCCTTGGTGCCAGGAGTATTCGGAACGAGATACTCCTGCCAGGCGCCAGGAGTATTCCAAGCACGATACTCCTGGGCGCAAGGAGTATTCGGAACGCGATACTCCGGCCAAGCGCCAGGAGTATTTCGAGCAAGATTTTTTCTCCTAGGCGCCAGGAGTATTTGGAACGCGATACTCCTGCCAGGATCCAGGAGTATTCTGAGTACGATACTCCTCCTAAGCTCGATACTCCTCCCAGGCGCCAGGAGTATTCTAATCACGATACTCCTCCTAGGGGCCAGGAGTATTCGGAACGCAATACTCCTGTCAGGCGCCAGGAGTATTCAGATCACGATACTCCTCCCAGGCGCCAGGAGTAATCGGAACGCAATACTCCTCCCAGGCGCCAGGAGTATTCGGAACGCAATACTCCTGCCAGGCACCAGGAGTATTCCGAGCACGATACTCCTTCCAGGCGCCAGGAGTATTCTAGGCAAGATACTCCTGCTTAAAGCCAGGCACTTTCTTCTACAAGAAGAGCCTGACAACCACCAGGAGTCCTCCAGGCGAAAGGTGAAAGACATTCGAGGCTTCTCCTGATAGGGACGGGAGTTGTCGCACAGGCGGCCGTCGCCCTTGTCAGGATAGTCTTAATGCAATAAAGGCAAGAGCAAGTTCGGCCTTTTCCTGGCAGGGACTCAAGATGTAGCACAGGCGGCCGTAGCCCTTGTCAGGTTAGAGTCGGTACTGCTAAAAGCTCTTCACCTTACGAAAGCAGGCGCTCTCCTCCGGTTGCTCATTCTTCTCCCAACTTGATGGACAGGAAATGGAAGATAGATCGGAATTGGAAGCCAATAAGGGGGCAGGTGTCTCTGTTTATAAGACCTTAGCGACCTTTTTTTATTGGAAAAAATTAGTTCATTACCAATAAGACGATATTAAAATCTTCCCCCTTCTAAAATAATGCAACCAACCATTTACAGAAAAAGTGGCAATCGTTTGCAAATTGAACAAGATTCGTACGAGCTCTCATTCATTGATTAGAGGCTCTTCCAGATAATAGAGGCGTAGAATACGGCCTTATATCTAAGAGATTAAAAAATTTGAGGGATTCTCTTCGATCCTAGGGTTTTCATTGCGATCTCTTTCGACTAATACTAATTCGTGTTTATTGACGAAAAGAACGAAGAGGGCAAGATTTCCATTCTCTCTCTGCATCGGAGAGGAAAGATTGTAGTAAGAAACGACTACTGAATGACAAGTCATATACGCATCCCATAGTTGCCTTTGTGGTTCGCTACGGAATTATCTATATCCTTACAGGATTTTCCTGGTAAGGACTTCGCTTAAAAGGTTTGTTACGACACTACCTTCTCAGCTTCGGTATTTAGCCCTCTTACGCCGACTGGATGTATTTTACGTCGACATTTTTTGTCTCCCGTGTGCCGACTGGACGTATTTTACGTCGACTTATAAAAGTTTTTTTTTAAATTAGCGGAAAAATACTTATAGGCCTACCAGCCTAAAACTTTTGAATCACGCGCCTTGGGGATGCTGGGAGTTCACGGATCAAGGTGTTGTTTTGTTTAAAATCGTTACGCAGGCGCGCAAGCGCGAATTTCTTTCTTGCCGCACTAAAAAGTATCTGTGACACATCTCGGAAATTATTTTGTCACTGACATAATTTTTGTACCATTGTAAATTAGCCGTTACATGAAGTATTATATATGAAAATGTGCGCATTTTTATGGAGAATACAACAATAAATACTCATGATTGTAGCTTTATCAGTTTTGAAATATTATCATATAGATAACGATAATTGCCAAAATTTCAACCTTCGGTCAACTTTGACTCTACCGAAATGGTTGAAAAACGCAATTATAAGCTAAAACTCTTATATTTTAGTAATATTCAATCATTTACCTTAATTTTGCAACTAATTGGAAGTCTCTAGCACAATATTTCGATTTATGGTGAATTTATGAAAAAAACTTTTTCCTTACGTCCGCGCGGTCACTCTTCCGAAAAAAATCATACATGCGATTGTGGTAATGTTTGCACCATTTTAAAATTAGCCGTTATATAAAGTTTTATATATGGAAATGTGCACAATTTCATGCGCAATACATCTAAAAACAACCCATGGTTGTAGCTTTTATCAGTCTTGAGATATTTTCATATAAATAATGATAATTGCCAAAATTTCAACCATCGGTCAACTTTGACTCTACTGAAATGGTCGAAAAACGCAATTGTAAGCTAAAACGCTTATATTCTAGTAATATTCAAGCATTTACTTTCATTTTGCAACTAATTGGAAGTCTTTAGCACAATATTTCGATTTATGGCGAATTTATGAAAAAAATAACATTTTTTTTACGTCTGCGCGGTAACTCTTCTGAAAAAATCATACGTGCGATTGTGGTAATGTTTGCACCATTTTAAATTAGCCGTTACATAAAGTTTTATATATGAAAATGTTTGCAATTTCATGTGAAATACAAAAAAAAAATTGAAGGTTGTAGCTTTTCTCATTTTTGAAATATTTGCATATAAATCACGATAAATAGAAAAAAAACCACGTTTGGTCAACTTTGACTCTACCTAAATGGTAAAAAAACGCAATTGTAAGCTAAAACTCTTACAGTCTAGTAATATTCAATTATTTATCTTCATCTTGAAACAAATTCGAAGTCTCTAGCAAAATATTTAGATTTATGGTGAATTTTAAAAAAAATCTTTCCTTCCCTCCGCGCGTGGTTTCTCCGCCACAAATCTCCAAAATGCGTACCTCCCATTCTCGGAATATTTGCTCTGTTCCATATTAAGCATTTCATAGAGTTTTATATATGAAAATGTGCGCAATTTTATGTAGAATAAAACGAAAAATATTTGAAGGTTTTAGCTTTTCTTATTTCCGAAATAATTGAATATAAAAAATATATATATAAAAATATTCGACATTCGGCCAACTTTAACTCATCAGATATGGTCGAAAAATGCAATTGTAAGCTAAGACTCTTACAGTATAGTAATATTCAATCATTTGTCTTCATTTTGAAAGAAATTGGAAGTCTCTAGGACAATATCTAGATTTATGGTGAATTTTTGAAAAAAATATTTGTTTACGTCCGCGCATTACGAATTCATGCATTATTTTGTGATAATATTTTCTGTGTTGCTTTTATCGCTTTACAATGTGTTATATACCAAAATGATCGCAATTTAGTGTACATTACAACGAAAAAAAGTAACTGGTTACCTTTAACCGTTTTGCGCATAGTGTGATTTGAATACTATTATATATGAAATTTCGTTTTTGCGCTATCATATATCGCATTATTTATACGTATATGATAATGATAATTTTTTTTCATTTCTGATGGTTGCATACTAAACTTCCGCCAATGACAAAAAAAGGAGCCAAAAATGAACTCTTAATCTTGTAAACCAAGCACGCTGTGATTTTTTGAAAAAAATATTTTTTCCGCTTCCGTGCTCACTCTGAAAACACCTCCGGCACACGGGAGACAATTTTTTTTTTTCACCGCTTCGGCGTAAGAGGGTTAACAAAGGTTTTTTGGCTTAAATTTACATTATTGAGAGCTTCCTTAGGCTCGAGAATAATTTTATTATATTCCTTCATTGAATGAAGTAACTGGCAACTCATGATGAATGCAGCCAGGCAGCGAACGAGTCGGCCGGGCTGTCATTGTATTGTAAGGCCCATACAGTACCATCCAGTTTTCGGTCATGAGCAGTCAGTTACATCTCTCTCTCCAACGGGATCGAATGGTTAACCGTATATTCCCCCTACAATCATGGACTTAGTTTCGAATGGAGGGGATAGTTAAACTAACATAAATAAAATATTGTCTGCCTTTTGCTAAGAAGCTTTCAATAAGAATGATATTATAACCTTTCAATGCTGTTTACCGTAGGTAACATTATTTAAGGATTCTAACGCAGCAGAACATGATATTATATAATGCTCTCATGCTTACGAAAGCATGGCTTATTAGAATACATGCTTAGTGAGAAGATGGATGTAGTAGAGAATTCACTTTAAGACTACGGTATGGTCAAGTCTTTCGAGAAACGCACACAACCTTTTTAGAATCGGATATTGCTCAAGAGAAGATGGATGAGTGGGATGGGAAACATTCTCTTCGTGGCAGAAATGGTTTCCCTGAATGGACTATACTACGTATATAAGAGTTTTTTCCTACTAAGAACAGAATTAACATGTGTAAGGATGTCGGGTACCATAAAGGCACAGATGTTTTGGCACATAACATAAAGAGAATTAGAAGAAAGCGCCAGAAGCGCTAGCCTGGTGCAAAATTGCGCCAGAAGCGCCAGTCTGGCGCAAGCACCAACCAAGATAATTTCTCGTTTAGTGAGTTATTAACCTAAGAGTCCAGTAGCCTTTCAGACAGCAGGCTCGGTAACGGCAAAATTCGTTCCTGATTTCGTTACCCGTCTAATCGGAAAAGGGTCGCTTTCAGGAAACAATAAAATGATGGATTTTAATCATTTAGGCCAATTCCACGACTCTCTCATATCGCAAGAAGCATCGAGAATCTCTTTTTTCGCCCCTGTTCGCGTTAACAAAAGAGAACCTATTGGAAACAGGCACGGAACGTAACGATCCTTACCAGGTTCGATGCAAGATTTTGCACGTCCGTGAGAACCTTCTCAATCGACGATAATAACTGTTAACATATGTTCAACATTTATTGGAAAGAGTTGTGAGAACCTGCGGAAAGTATTCACAGATCTCTTCGCAAGGTAGAAGACGAACGAGTTTCCTATAGACTGCTTCTTTTTCCTCGAAACAAGAGGGGTAGCAAGATACGCCTTCTTTAATTTAAATAGGGGAATAAACTTTAGTCTTTTTTCCCCTATTTATATATTCTTAACAGATATTAAGATAAATGGGCGTCAAAGGAAGAAGATGAATGCCTCATTTTGGTCATAGAGAGGTTGGATTCACAGAGGTCACGTTCTTCTCTCAGCATGTGTCAGAAGGCTTTTCTAAGAGAGTAGAGATTTTATCGGAATCTATTATAAATAATGGACCTGAAAAACCTATCCACTCTGAGTCTGCCTGCGTGCAGACTGACCAGAAGTAAACATGAATGAGAGGATTTTTCAAGAGAAGTTTGATAACTCCTTCAAATATGCTAAAGACATAGAGTTGCTGCAGATCGTGCTAAGAGGGAAGGGGGGAAACTGTCCTCTTCGATACCTCTGTGAACCACATAGTGGTTTTCTTCCCTTTCAGAGGGAAGAATCACCTTGGTATTTTCTGCTATCAATGAACACAGTAAAAGGATATACTCGGTCTCGACAAAGAGTATTAGAGATAGCAGAGAATTAAGATCTTCGGGATCTTATACAATACCTCTATACGTCAAGAGTAGGAGATCTTATAGTACTTAGAATGGGATCCTATTTTGGGCCTCAGATTCAGATAGAGGATTCGTTGTCCAGGCAATGTATTTACGTTTTCATCTACAGAGGAAGAAAAGGTTTAAACGTTTGCTGACAGAGTCTTTGGAATGCGATGAGGGCTCAAACTACTTCCCAGAAGGTTCAGAGAGATACATTAAAGAGCTAGAAATCAGGAGTCCTCCCAATTTCAGCTCAGAGTCTCCTTAAACTTCCAGGCTCCTTCCCTTCCTTCGGGCAAGGATAGGGAAGAATCTGCAATGAGAAAACTCATCAACATGTAGGAAGAGAGCTCGTTAGCAACGGAAGTATTCAAGAAGGATCCTCCTCAGAGGAAGACTTGTCTCTAGGACTGTTAGATTTCCTATCATCTTCTAGATGTAGCTGACTAAAATCATCTCCCCTTGCCAGAGAGACTAAAAGCTCAAAGTGAAAAAATTTCTTCCACCCTTCTCCAGTCTCCTGATAAACGATTGTGGATGTTCAGGACTTTCGGACAATGTAGCGCCAATCAGGCGCCAAAATACCAGAACAGGCGTAAAGACGCCAGAGGAAGACAGTCCAAATAAACACTGTCATTGTCTGATGAGGAGAAGGAGTGGGCCTCCAACCTGGCGCAGATGCGCTAGAGGCAAACAAATGGGAAAAAGTGTCCGATGTGGACATCGCCAGTTTTCCTCGAGACTCTTAACAAGCTCGAAGCTCCAGCAAGTGGGGAGAAGTCAGCCAGGCTCCAGGCAGGCGCAAGGCGCTAGCCAGGCGCGAGGCGCCAGACAGGCGAGAGGCGCCAGCCAGGCGCAAGGCGCCAGCCAGGCTCTAGGCTTCATCCAGAAGAGATCAATTTCAAAGAAAGCCCTGGTCTTCTTTGGAACAGTGTGATCTCTAAAGTACTTCTTAAGTAACTTGATGATTCCTTCAAACAGCTGAGAATTAAAAGCGCTTGAAGTGCGAGCTTTTAACAATTCTTGTTCTTTCCATAACAATATGTCGTGAGAGACATGTTAGCTGTAATTTACGGGAGATGCAACTCTGTGTTGTCTTCTCTTTGCACGAAGGAGGTCAAGTTGACCTATGAGAGATCCTTCTCTCTTGGTTACGTGTCTACGGATACGTTGCTGGGATAGGGAGCCGACACTGATCCTTAACTAGTGAGTTAAAAATTTTTATTTTAACATAAGTATACTATTTTCTTTGGGTTATTTGAAATGAGTTTGGGGATAGCTTTTTTCAAATTAAGCACAAACCCTCGTGTTAGGATCAGGTGATCGGGATCGGTGTTGTGCTCCTTAATTATGCCAGTAGGCATAGGTGTGTTGTCATGTAAGTGGATAAGACCCCATTGACAAATGCCCACTAGATTCTGTCAAGTAAGTGGATAAGACCCCATTGACAGATCTACAAGAACTCTTAGCCATAGGTCACATCCTCGCTGAGGCTCTTGAGACGAAGCAGACTACTAGCAATAGCTAGGAAGTCGACCCTTTGTCGAAACACATAGGAACCAAGGTTTTATTTATTTATTACCTACAACGTATGTTGTTTACCTGTCTAATCAGTAAATAGCTGTCTCTTTCCCTCCACCGAGGGGTGCCAATCAGCTAAGTATATATCTGACAGGTAAGTTGAATATATGAAAATGATATTGTTATGATACAATAAAGTTTCATACATACTTACCTGGCAGATATATACGATTATGGCCCACCCAGCCTCCCCGCAGGAGACAGGTGGAAGAGAAAATCTGTCCTTAGAAGGTAATAGTTCCTATTCCTGCCACCCAGCGGCAGGCCGGTAGATCACCTGACCTACCTGTAGCGTGTGCCGCGAAATTCGAATTTCTGTCGGGGACGACGGAGGTAAGTATGTAGAAACTTTATTGTATCATAACAATATCATTTTTATAATAAGTTTTATATACAGTGATACCCTGAACTTGCGCGAGGTTAGGTTCCAGACCCCCTCGCGTAAGGGGAAGTTTCGTGTAAGTTTGGCACGGTCTCTAAAAATACTAATAAAATGACAAATTTTCTTAGGCAATTTGTATTTTTCATAGCTACAAACCTGAGGTCTTAACAATAGGCTCATTTCTAACTCCTAGCTGGATCCGGTTAAAAAACAGATGAAAGCAAGGAATCTTGTGATATCTGGTAATGCATGTGTAGATCGGGTGAAGAGTGGTCAAGGACCACTCACCTACGCCACCACGTCAGTCTTTCCCAACTCAGGATGTCTTAGCACACACAGGGGCGGATAGAGGTGGACAGTATAATATTAAGACCTCAGGTTTGTAGCTATGAAAAATACAAATTGTCTTAGAAAATTTGTCATTTGTTCATACGTGAACAAACCTTCGGTCTTAACAATAGGATAGACTCATACTTGGAGGGAGGTACAAGACATCCTAAGCCGGCTGGGGGCCTACCCACCAGTCCAGCTTCCAGAAGAAATGACTTTTGGAGAGGGACTGAAGCCCGTTGAGAAGATAGATAAATTGATATCTAACCACTCAGACCCTGAGAGATGTACAATGATATATGGGAGAATAGCAAACCAGTACACCAGGGTTTGTACTACTCCGAACTCCTCCTTGCCAAGGCGTCAGGAGGATGGAGACCTATGATCGACTTATCCACCTTGAATCACTTCATCAGGAAGACATGGTTCAAGATGGAGACCCCGAGTTTGGTGTCGGCAAGCGTGAGGGAAGGCGACTTCATGCTGTCGATAGACTTAAGGGACGCATACTTTCAAATCCCTGTTCATCTGACATCCAGGAAGTTCCTTTACTTCTCTCTTGGGGACAAGTTCTTCAAATTCAAAGTCCTATGCTTTGGGCGTGACAACAGCCCCTCAAGTGTTCACAAGGGTCTTCTCTCTCGTGTCAAGTTGGGCCCATGCTCTGGGGATCTGTTTGCTGAGGTACCTCGACGAGTGGTTGGTCTTGGTAGTTTCCAGGGAAAAGCTGCTGTAGGACAGGGATCGTCTACTTTGGTTCTGTCTGGAACTAGGCATCGTAGTCAACCAAGAAAAGTCGAACCTCGTGCCCAATCAAAGGATTCTCTACCTGGGCATGGTCATCGATACAACATTGGCAAAAGATTTCCCATCAGATCAGAGATTGGAGAAGTTGCGGGTGGTGGTCACGACTTCCTGTCGGAACCACATCAGTCAGCTCATCTGTGGCAGGTTCTTCTGGGAGTGTTGTCTTCCCTTGAGAAGCAGGTCCCTCATGGATGTCTTCTTCGGTCTCTGCAATGGAGATGGAGAATTCTGGTCTCTGGCAGGGGACTCGCCCCTGTTAAAGGTTCCTCTGTCTCTGGAAGTGAGAGAAGACCTTCATTGGTGGTTGGACGACCAGAATCTTTCGAAGGGTGTCCCTCTGCATTCTATTCTACCTGACTTCCTTCTGTTCTCAGACACCTCACTTGCAGGTTGGGGCTCATTAAGGTGGCCTCATCGCTTCAGACGTTTTGGAGTTTGGAGGACAAGCAGCAACATATCAATGTCTTGGAGTTGAAGGTAGCCTTCCTGGGTCTGAAGGAGTTTCAGGAGAAAGTAGGTCATTCTGTCGTTCTGATGTCGGACAACACCACGGTGATAGCCTATGTGAACAAACAGGGAGGCCTGGTTTCTCGTCAACTTCACGCCTTGACCTTAGAGGTTCACCAGTGGGCGGTCAGCAATTTGGTAGAGCTCTCAGCCAGGTATATCCCAGGCAAACAGAATGTGGTTGCAGACAAACTCAGTCATCAGGATCAGGTCCTAGGGGCAAAGAGGTCCCTTCATCAAGTGGTAGCAGACAAGCTTTTCCAGGTTGGGGGAAGACCTATGCCGAACCTTTTTGCGACTCACTTCAACGGAAAGCTGGAGATATTCTGTTCAGTGGTCCCAGTTCATTTAGCATTAGCAAAGGACGCATTTCAACATCCATGGGACAACCTGGAGGTGTATGCTTTCCCTCTGTTTTGTTTGATCCTTCAAGTTCTGAACAGGCTAATGAGTTCACAGGGTCTCAGGATGACTTTGGTAGCCCCTCTGTGGCCTCAGGCGGAATGGTTCGAAGATCTGCTGTCGTTGTTGTCAGAGGTTCCGAGGGAGATTCCCCCTTGGCGCTATCTCCTGTGTCAGCCCCATGCGGAAAGGTTCTACCAGTCAGAGAATCCCTGTCTCTTCGCGGTTGGAGGCTATTAAGTATCTCCTCTTGAGCAAAAGGTTTTCCTCAGAGAACAGCTGGGTATATGTCCAGCAGTCTCAGAAAGTCGACCTCCGCAGTTTACCAAGGTAAATGGGCGATCGACTGTGATTGGTGTCGTAAACGGGTTTTTTTTTCCTCCACTCGCAACCTCTATTCAGCGATTAGCAGACTTTTAACCTTCCTGTGAGACGAGAAACGTTTGTCCATTTCTGCCATTAGAGGCTACAGGGCCTCCCTGAGTTTGGTGGTACACCTTAGAGGTATCAACATTTCCTGGATACTTTCCTTGCTAGTTAAGGGGTTTGAGCAGTTTAGTTCTCCTAGAGAGATCAAGCCTCCAACGTGGAATGTTTCCTTGGTTCTCAAGAGCTTCACTAAAAGTCCTTATGAGCCCATGCGTCGCTCATCTGACAGGAACTTGACACTCAACACAGTTTTCCTTCTGGCCTTGGCATCTTCAAAGAGGGTAGGAGAGCTCCATGGTCTGAGCATGATGTGAAGCACACCAGGGGTTAGGGGTCGTTGTCCTTTGAATTTGTCCCAGAATTCATGGCCAAGACCCAAAATCCCTCTGTGCACGATGACAGGTTCACTTTGTTTTCCATTCCATCACTGAATGACTTTGTGGGTGGTGATGCTCAAGAGCGTTTGTTGTGCCCTGTCTGGGCCTTGCGTTGCTATCTTAAAAGGACTCGACAACTTATACCAGGCTGCCACAGACTTTTTGTTAGCACAGGCTGTATGAAGAAAGGGGTGTCTAAGAATACTATGTATTTCTTTTTGGATATGGGAAACCATCAGACAGGCGTACTTGGTTCTCGATGATTCCATCAGGCTAGAGCGCATGACGTTAGGGGTATAGGTCTTTCTCTGGCTTTCAAAAAGAACTTGGCTGTACATAGAGTGCTGAGTACTGGTACTTGGTTACGCCAGTCCGCGTTCACCTTTCGATCTAAAGGATGTTGCCCACAGATCTGTGGAAACGTTTTCCCTGGGTCCTGTGGTGGCTGCCAAACAGGTTGTGTAACTCATAGTTGCCCTTAACAGGGCACTTTTGTATTTTACCTAAGATGATTGTGTGGATGAGAGATTGAGTGAGTTGGCTGGTCTCCTTCTTTCTCTTGTACCTTTCCTTCTTCCTTCGGGCAGGTTAAGGAATAGACAAGTCATTCACTGGACTGGTCTGATAAAGGTGAGTAAGGTACATACTGATAGTGTGGTTGCTTAATATACAAATATCAAACCCTCTATTCGGTAGCATATGCTCCACTCCTTGGCAAGGAGTTGAGACTAGTACAAACCCTGGTGTGTTGGTTTGCTATTGGACAGTCAAAGTTTCTCTTTGGTTCCCTATACAGTGGTTTTCTTGTATATCATTGTACGTCACTCAGTGGTTAGATACCAATTTATCTAGCATCTCAATGGGCTTCAGTCCCTCTCCAGAAGTCATTTCTTCTGGAAGCTGAACTGGTGGATAGGCCCCCAGCTGGTTTAGAATGTCTTACTTCCCTCCAAATATGAGTCTATCTTATTGTTAAGACCAAAGATTTGTTCACGTATGAACAAATGACAAATTTCCTAAGACAATTTGTATTTTTCATAGCTACAAACCTGAGGTCTTAACATTATACTGCCCGCCTCTAGCCGCGCGTGTGTGTGTTAAGATATCCTGAGTTGGGAATGACTACGCGTTGGCGTAGGTGAATGGTCTTCGACCATTCTTCACCCGATCTATGCATGCGTTGCCAGATATCACAAGATTCAGTGCAATGACAATGTTAAGGGAATAGCTGAAATTTCAGTTGAAAATAGTAAAAGTTACTTGAATTTTTTGTGTTTTCTCAGTGTACAAACCAAAGCATTCCTTTGCATGACAATTTGGTTAATGGTAACCATTTAATGATCACTACTTTCATGCCTAATGACAAAAAAGAGAGAGAGAAAAGAAAAACTAGACTTAGGTGTTTGTTGCAGAGTAAAAATGCTTAACCATCAGCATGGTAGGGATGTGATAAGATAATCCTCATCTCAGTGTGGTAAAACTATTTTTTCACTCTATCTCATGGGTGTTTTGAATCATTTTGTTACTGATCATTTTAATTATTTTCAGGGCAATTATGGTGAAATGATGAGTCGATATAAACAGTTGCTAACCTACATAAAATCGGCAGTCACCAGGAACTACAGCGAGAAGTCCATTAACTCAATCCTTGATTACATATCTACTTCGAAAAATGTAAATAAGATTTTGTGTTATTTATTGTTGACATACAAATCTGACATATGTTTTGACAAGCTTCATAGCTAGGAGGCCCTGGTGTGCAGCACTTGGGTGTACTCTACTATTTCTTTTGCATGCGTTTTCTGTTCCAGAATCATTAAATAGATGTTTTCTTTATGAATACTCATCAATGTTTTATGTCTATAGTTTTTGCTCTTGGTTCAATATGCTGTTTAAAAATTAAAAGTTAAGAAATCTTAAAACTTACGATAAAATTTTGAAATATCAAAATCCTCAAGTGAACCATTTACTGAGGAACTAAAATGTAGCTCTTTAAGACTAACCTATTATCAGCAATAGAAATATTTTGTAATGATGACGCAGTAATTTTTATTGAGATGCTATTATTAATGATTATGCAGTTATAATTTTCTAGATAATATTCTCCACAGCTCACCCGTTGAAAGGTTGCGAGAGTAGAATCTTTAAAAAAAGAAGTGGGGAGCGGGCTATGTTTGGTGAAAAGTGTTAAAAATGCTAGTGCAAAGGAGTTTCTATTAGTAGACAGCAGTAGATCTTGTTAATACTACATCATCCTTATATTAAACATTTTTTTATCTTTAGTGCTGAATACTGATATGTATCTTTTGAAATTTTGAGTAAGCTGGTCTTGCATTAACGGATTGGTGTCGACACTTTCCAGATGGAATTACTCCAAGATTTCTATGAAACCACCCTTGAGGCCCTAAAGGATGCAAAGAATGATCGACTTTGGTTCAAAACAAACACAAAATTGGGGAAGCTGTATTTTGATCGAGAAGATTATAATCGATTATCAAAAATATTGAAGCAGCTCCATCAATCCTGTCAGGTACATTGGAAGGTTTTCTTCTCAGAGAATAGTTGACAATCATGGTTGTATATGCTGAATGCTTAGCAGTAGTTTTCCTGTCATACATTTGAACTTTTCTTCTGGAATGATAGTCAGAAAACACCAACTGATACAATAGTTCTTTGTCCTCATATAAACACTCATTTGTTTACAAGTTTTGATATCCAAAGCTATTCATTACTTGATGTGATCCATTAACAGACTGATGAAGGTGAGGATGATCTGAAAAAAGGAACACAGCTTCTAGAAATATATGCTCTTGAAATCCAGATGTACACTGCACAAAAGAACAATAAGAAATTAAAAGTGAGTATTTTTTATATTTTAGTAAATATTTCATTTAAATTTGCTGATTGTCACCAAAACTCATCACTTATATATGACCTGAATTCATGTTCTTGAAATCTCTCCGGGAGTTAGTGCCATCACTTCATCTCACATGTGCTTGTAGGCATTACTAAAGGGTAATTGTAACATCCTTACAACACATAGTTACTGCACCACTCCTTGAGCCTTTCATATTCCCTCCATTCTAGCTTCCTTTCTTCAATGTTGGTGTACAACCTCTCTAATTATTACTTTCTAGTTCACCTATGGGGTTTTTTCCCAGTTTTATGTTGGATCGTTGTACTACATCTCACTTATTTTATGGAACTCTTTATTGTGCTGTCCTACCTCTCCAACTCCCTTGTTTCACGTCGTGAAGTGCTGAATGGCCAACGTGCCTGGGTGCTTAGAATGTAACCTAAATTTCATGATTTATCCATTCATTTATACATAAGCCGTCAAATCCCTATTAGTCAATACGTATCCTCAGTTTTTGTGTGTCTGCTGCTCTGTATACAGCTCTGCAGAATTTCCCAGACCCTGGCTATTATTATGAAAGTTTTTAAAACTATTAAATAATGTTATTTGTTTGTTGCATCTCTTCTTTTTTTTGATCTTCCATTCATCTTTATAGTAATTAGGGTGACAAGTGAATAAGTGACTAAACTGTGCCAGGTAGATATTCTATTTTCTGGGTTGAGGGTTTACAGTAGGGTTTTTGGGAGTGTTGTTAGCAAAGATAAGTACTTACAGTCAACCTTTGTTAAACTGAACCCCATTAATCCGGATATTGGATAAGATAGACACTTATGAGGGTCAGCTGATTTAACTGAAATAAGTGTGCTCATCCATGATTTAAGATAGTTACTGTTCGTCCGCTCATCACATGCAAGATAGTTACTGTTCCTCTGCTGATCACATGCAAGATAGTTACTGTTCCTCCACTCATTACATGCCATTTTCCTTTTGTTCATATGCGAAACAAACCTTCAGTCTTAACAATAGGATCATTTTCAAATGGCCAGCTGGAACCAGTTAAATCTGGCAATGCGTGCACATATTGGATGAAAGCGTGTCAAAGACCACACAAACCATGCCATCATGTTTAGTCTTTTTCTTAACCGCCTTGGGGAGTGATGCAGTTGCTTACTCTCCGTCCAAGCCGGTTGTTTTGCCTGTCTTTCTCTTATTTGTTGTCTGTGTGTGTATGTGTCAGTATAGCTTCCTCTGCATCTTCATGGCCTTGTCAGTGTATGTGCCTGGGTGTTCAAGGTTTCCTGTGTTGTCGTTTCCTGGCTTCATCTACTAGGAACCCCCATTCAACTTGCAGTAGGTGCCGCTCTAATTTCTGTATTGTGACAAATCCCTGCCCGGAATGTCGTGCGTGGCCTAGATCGCAGTGGAAGTTTTTTGATAGTGGAGGGAGCGTCGCAGAGTTTCGACTTCTTGGGAAGGAAGAGTCTAGATGTTTCGTTTTCCCCTCAGTCACACCCTATGATTATAGTGTTTGTGTACCTGTCTCCTTCCTTTTCTTCCATGGATTTGTCATTGGAAGTATCAGGAGGTCCTCTAGCTGATTTAATGAGTAATGTCGTTTCCTCTTCCTCAGGTATTAATTTGCTTCCCGGGAGGGAGGATGCTGTTTCATCTGTTTCTTTTGTTTCAGAGTTGGAGGCATCCAAAATGGCAGCACTCTGGGCACCGCTAGGTCTGCGGGGTTCTCCCTCCTTTGAGGGGTTGTTGATGTATCTCATAGAGGCTTGTTCCCCCCCTCAGGCCTCCCCCACTCTGTCCTTCTCTACGTTGGTGCCTGCGGTCAGCCATCTTGTATTGCACTGCCTGGGTATCATTTTATCGCTCCTCCAGTGAGGCCAACTGCTAGCTCAGGTCAGGGGGAGGTCATGAGGTCACTCCCAGTTTTTTTGGGTGACATCACTCCCAGCTACATCAGTGTCGTCAGTTGGACTGCTATGCTACCTCTCGCTCCGGTGTGTCATCATTTGCTTCAGTACATGGACGGGATGTATAGCAGCCTTGCACGTACAGTAGAGACTCGGACCTCGATCGTATTAGAACTTGAACTAATTTCAACAGAAAATTTTTAGTAAATGTTGCATCTGAGCTCAACCAAAAATCTGGAAACTGACTCAAGGAATCATTTGTTTGTTCATGAAACTTACCTGTCAGATATATATATAGCTGTATTCTCCGAAGTCCGACAGAATTTCAAAAACTCCCGGCACACGCAGTGGTCGGCCAGGTGTTAGTACCCATTCCCGCCGCTGGGAGGCGGGTATCAGGTATCAGGAACCATTCCCATTTTCTATTCAGATTTTCTCTGTCGCCGGTACTGTAAAACATCTGTTTCCAGTACCTGAACCTCTCCTTCTTAGGATTTTGAAAACTTCATTGCCGCTTGAGTATCCTGATTGTCTTTTGGTTTATTTGACTGGATTTGTGGGCTTGGCATACGCTATCGTGGTTTGATTTTGATTTTGGCTTTACTGTTCTTGAATTAAGATGTCTGGATCTAGTTCTATTAGTTTCAGGGTGTGTTGTGTGCAAGAATGTAAGGTGAGGCTACCGAAAGCTTCGGTAGACCCTCACTTGGTATGCACGAGGTGTAGGGGGCATGTTTGTTTGTTGATTGATAGATGTAACGAGTGTGAGAATTTGCACTGATCTTGAGTGGAAGACGTATGATTCTTATATACGTAAACTTGAGCGTGATAGAATCAGGAGGTCTTCCTCCAGGAGTGCTTCAATTAATAGAAGTCAGGGTAGTAATTTATCTCCTGCGAACCCTCCTGTAGATTTTGTTACACCTAACCCCATAGTATTGCCTTCAGGCAATCGGAGGTATCTACAGAAGGAAACATACTTTCTACGATCATGGA
Organism: Macrobrachium nipponense; assembly: GCF_015104395.2. Classification (NCBI taxonomy): domain Eukaryota; kingdom Metazoa; phylum Arthropoda; class Malacostraca; order Decapoda; family Palaemonidae; genus Macrobrachium; species Macrobrachium nipponense. Next base: position 137,101,314 of record NC_061100.1, on the reverse strand, counting down.
GTCTATTTGTGCCCTGGAGTCAAAAAGTGCTCGCGCTCCAATCTAATGTGTTGAAGTGCAGTGATAGTGTTAGTGCCTCTAGTGTGGAGGGGGCGTCAGATCGGTCCCATAATGCCTCCAGGTCTAGAACTCTGTTTGGACTCCCAGGACATAGGGAGTGGGCAAGTCGAAAGCCGAAGGAGGGTTACGGGGACTATCCACCGGTCTGACGTCCCTTCGGCAGAACCTGTTGACGCTTCCCAGGCTGCCAAGGATCGTGCACGTGCACGAATCCTTAAAGAATGTTTCTCTTCCTCCGAGGCGTCCTCCCCTCACCGGGGTTGGAGCGCTCGGAGGGCCTCTCACGATGAGAGCGGCAAAGGCGCAAGATGTCGCACAGGCGGCCGTCGTCTTTGCCGCCCTCTTAAGAGAGGTTTTAGAGAAGAGGACGCTTCACGTCCTCCTTCTCGACCTACGTTTCAGTCGTCTCTGAATGCTTTGAAGGCATTCCTCCACAGAAGAGGACCAGGACTTCATCGGAGGAGGACACTTATGAGCGCCCTAATTTTGTTCCTGAGAGGAAAGGAGGCATCCCCTCGCCCATCATCTTCTCACAGGATTAGTCCTTCTCCTGGCCATGGATCTTCTCCTTCTAGAGAGATCCTTATAACTATGCAACAACAGTTGGCGTCGTACTTCGCAAAGAGAGAGGCGGATCCCCGTCGTCGTAGGAAGGATCGGTGGCTGCCTGTCAAGAGAACCAGGCAGTCCCCTGCTCCTTCTCCTCGTTCGTCGACCTCCCCAGCTTCGTTGCCTTCTAGATCCCGCCTACTTATTCGAGAACTCGCAAGCGTTCCTTTTGAGAGAGCTTCTAGGAGTTTCGATGAACGTGACAAAGGCGCAAGATGTCGCACAGGCGGCCGTCATCTTTGTCAGGAGGTCGGGAACCGCCCAGAAGACTCCTACTGACAACGATCACCGAACATCTGAGTTTGACACTCGCGCGCTTCAAGAGCGGCGCAAGACTCGCCAAGACGCCTCTCAAGTTGATTGGGTGGACATTTTGGTGTCTTACACGTCACGTCAGGAAGCTTTTCAACATCAAGATATTCGACAAGACCCTCATAAAGACGTCTTCCGGGACACACGACGTTCTATGCACGCTAGACGTCCTGCACATCTAGATGCTCGCCAGGACGCTTCTGAAGACGCTCGATGTCCTGCACATCGAGACGCTCGTGAGGACGTCTTTGAAGAACCTCGACGTCCTACACGTCATGACGCTTGGCAAAGTACTTGCCAAGACGCTATTCCAGAAACAATGGACGCCTACAAACGTTCAAGACGGTCGGCAGGACTCCTGCAAGGGCGCTCTTCAAGAGGATGCTCTTCAGAACACTCCGCAGGACGTTCCTTTACAGGAACTTAAAGTTTCGAAATTGGCGGTGAAACATACCCGAATTTCTACTTTGAACCCTCCTTCAGACAGAGGCCCCCTTTTACGAACGGGAACCTCAGGGCTTGATTACTTCACGGTCTGTTAACCCTCTTACGCCGATTGTGACGTATTAAACGTCGAGTCAAAATGTCTCCCGTATGCCGATTGGACGTATCATACGTCGGCTCAAAAAAGTTTTTTTTAAAATTCGCGGAAAAATACTTATAGGCCTACCAGCCGAAAACTTTTGTATCACGCGCCTTGGGGGATGCTGGGAGTTCACGGATCAAGGCGTTGTTTTTGTTTACAATCGCTACGCAGGCGCGCAAGCGCGAATTTCTTTCTTATCGCATAAAAAGTATCAGTGACACATCTCGGAAATTATTTCGTCACTTTGACATAATTATTGCACCATTTTAAATTATCCTTTACATGAAGTATTATATATGAAAATGTGCGCAATTTCATGCACAATACAACTAAAAAATACTCATGATTGGTAGCTTTTATCAATTTTGAAATATTTTTCATATAAATAACGATAAGTGCAAAAATTTCAACCTTCGGTCAACTTTGACTCTACAGAAATGGTCGAGAAACGCAATTGTAAGCTAAAATTCTTATATTATAGTAATATTCAATCATTTGCCTTCATTTTTCAACAAATTGGACGTCTCTAGCACAATATTTCGATTTATGGTGAATTTATGAATAAACTTTTTCCTTACGTTCGTGCGATAACTCTTCCGATAAATTTTTTCGTGCGATTGTCCTAATGTTTGCACCCTTTTAAATTTGCCGTTACATAAAGTTTTTATATATGGAAATATGCGCAATTTCATGCACAATACAACAAAAGACAACCCATGGTTGTAGCTTTTATCAGTTTTTTGAAATATTTTCATATAAATAACGTTAAGTGCAAAAATTTCAACTTTCGGTCAGCTTTGACTCTACCGAAATGGTCGAAAAACGCAATTGTAAGCTAAAACTCTTATATTCTAGTAATATTCAATCATTTACCTTCATTTTGCAACGTCTTGGAAAGTCTCTAGCACAATATTTTGATTTATGGTGAATTTATGAAAAAAAAAAATTACGTTCGCGCGGTAACTCTCCGAAAAAATCAGAATTTTTTTGTGCGATTGTCGAAATGTTTGCACCATTTAAAATTAGCTGTTTCATAAAGTTTTATATATGCAAAATGTGCGCAATTTCATGTAGAATACAACTAAAAATGATTGAAGGTTGTAGCTTTTCTCTTTTTTCAAAATATTTGCATATAAATCACGATAAATAGAAAAAAAACCACATTCGGTCAAATTTGACTCTACCGAAATAGTTGAAAAACGCAATTGTAAGCTAAAACTCTTACGGCCTAGTAATATTCCGTCATGTTTCTTCATTTTGAAACAAATTTGAAGTCTCTAAAACAATATTGTGATTTATGGTGAATTTTTGAAAAATATACATTTACCTTCACTCCGCGCGCCGATTCGCGGCCGCAAGTCTCCGAAATACGTACATGGCATTATCCTAATATTTGCTCCTTTTCATATTAGCCTTTTTATAGAGTTTCATATATCAAAATGTGCGCAAATTCATGAAGAATACAATAAAAAATAATTGAAGGTTGTAGCTTTTCCCATCTTCGAAATATGTGCATATGAAAAAATATATATATTAAAATTTCGACATTCGGTCAAATTTAACTCGTCCGAAATGGTCGAAATCTGCAATTCTAATCTAAAACTCTTACAGTATCGTAATATTCAATCATTTGTCTTAATTTTGAAACAAATTGGAAGTCTCTAGAACATTATTTAGAATTACGGTGAATTTTTGAAAAAAATATTTTTTTGCGTCCGCGCGTTACGAATTCGTACATCATTTTGTGATAATATTTTTCCGGTGTTACTTTTTATTGTTTTACAATGTATTATATATCAAAATGATCGCAATTTAGTGTACAATACAACGCAAAAAAAAGTAACTGGTTAGCTTTGACCGTTTTCTGCACAGCGTGATTTGAATACAATTATGTATGATTTTTTTTTTTTCGCTACCATATATCGCATTATTTACATATGATAATGATATTATTTTTCATTTCTGATGGTTGCATTCTAAACTTCAGGCAATGACAAAAAAAGGAGCCAAAAATGAACTCTTAATCTTCAAAAGTACGCGCGCTGTAATTTTTTGAAAAAATTATTTTTTTCCCACTTCCTCGCTCACGTTCCAAACCAGGCCCGGCATACGGGAGACGTTTTGATTTTAGGGCTCCGGCTTAAGAGGGTTAAGGACCCTTCTGCATTCCCCTAGAGAAGGAGAATCTTCGAGTGACTCGCGTCCTGCTGACGATGAAGAGCCAATAGCGTCATCATCTTCGGACTATAAGACGTTAACCTGCTCCTGAAAGACTTGTTACCGACAAGTTTCAGACACCGGTTCCTTGCTCTCCGCCTTCACAGTTGGCCTCATCAAAGACGAGGAAGGCGCCTGGCTTCGTTAAGATGGCCACTTAACTTCGCTCTCTACAAAGAGAGCATTCAAGAGGATCCTGACTGGATGGACTCCAGGAAGGCGCGAGGCAAGACTTCCTTTGCTCTTCCTCCATCGAGGCTAAGCGGGAGAGCTGGAATTTGGTATGAAACGGGAGAGGAAGCGGGGTTGAGAATTCCTTCCTCTTCCCAAGGCGATTTTGCCAATCTGGTAGATGCTCCGAGGAGGTCTTACCTTCCCTCGGCTAAAGTTTCTTGGACAATGTCGGAAATTGATCACCACCTCAAAGGAATCTTCAGGACGTTGGAAGTTTTTAACTTCCTGGATTGGTGTTTGGGGGTCCCTGGGACCTACAGTCCAGAAGCCCGGACTCGATTTCTTTAGAAGAGTTATCCAGCGTGTTTAGCATGCTGGATAAGCAGTTAGGGATGGCTCTGATGAACTGGCATCCCATTTCGCTACCGGCCTCCTGAAGAAACGAGCGCTATACTGCAGCTTTACAGCAAAGTCGGTGTCTCCTGTGCAGAGGGCAGAGTTGTTGTTCGCCCCTTTTTCTTACATCTCTTCCCGCAGTCCATGGTGAAGGATCTGTCCATTAACCTGCAGGAAAAGGCGACGCAGGACCTCTTGACCCAGTCTTTTAGACGTCCTGCGGCCCAGTCTTCTACCTTAGCCCCACAAGCCCCAAGAAGAAGTTTAAGCCATTTCGTGGAGGACCTTCCTCGAGAGCTTCTTCTCGAGGAAGGGGCTTCTCTAGAGGCAGGGCCTCCTCTAAACCCAGAGGAAAGAAGTGACGTCTCTGCCCTTCAGACACCGGTCCGGAGCGAGACTCGCTTTCTTTGCAGAGGCATGGAGAGTAAGAGGAACGGACACCTGGTCCCTCGAGATAATCGAGAGATGTTACAAGATACCTTTCCTCTCAACACCTCCATTGAGCACGAAGCCCATAGACCTGTCGCCCTCATTCCAGCCGACGAAGCAACAGATATTTGCTCGATCTTCTCGAGCAAATGATAGAGAAGAGAGCCGTAGAACAGGTTCTGGCGTTAGATTCCCCAGGCTTCTACAACAGGTTGTTCCTGGTTCCGAAGCAGTCTGGGGGATGGAGACCTGTCCTGGACGTCAGCAGGCTGAACCTTTTGTAAGAAAAGATAAGTTCAAGATGGAGACGTCTCAGTCCGTGCTGGGAGCTTTAAGATCAGGGGACTGGATGGTGTCCTGGACCTCCAAGACGCCTACTTCCACGTCCCAATTCATCCGCAATCAAGGAAGTTCCTGAGGTTCGTCTTGGACAGGTTTTCCAGTTCAGAGCTCTCTGCTTCGGGCTAAGTACAGCGCCTATGGTCTTCACGCTTCTCATGCGAAATGTTGCAAAATGGCTTCACCTCTCAAAGATAAGGGTCTCACTTTACCTAGACGACTGGCTTATCCGTTCGTCGTCGGAGTCGACGTGTCTGGAGGACCTTCATACGACGTTGCAGCTGACGAAGGCCCTAGACCTACTAGTCAATTTCGAAAAGTCCCATCTGATCCCTACGCAGTCCATCGTATATCTGGGGATTCAGATGGATTCAGCGGCTTTTCAGCTTTTCCATCCCTGGAACGTCAGCAGAAATGCTTAGAAAAAGTGTCAGTCTTCTTAGGGAAGGAGACATGCTCGGCAAAGGAATGGATGAGTCTGCTGGGGACCATTTCCTCGCTGGAGAAGTTTGTTTCCCTAGGGAGGCTGCACCTCAGGCCGCTCCAGTTTTTTCCTAGCGGAGAACTGGAAAGACAAGGAAGACCTAGACGCGACTTTGAAGATTTCTCAGTCGGTCAAGGATCACCTGAAGTGGTGGCACGATCCCGTCAAGATTTCAGAAGGACTGTCCCTCAGCCTTCTGAGCCCCGACCTAGTGTTGTTCTCAGACGCGTCCATGGCGGGCTGGGGAGCAACACTGGGCAAGGAGGAAGTGTCAGGCCTCTGGAGAGGGGAACATAAACCTCAAAGAGTTGGAAGCTATTCGATTGGTTCTCCAGTTCTTCGTGGGGCGAGTTGTTGGCCGAGTTGTCCAGATCAACTCGGACAATACCACGGCTCTTGCATACATCAAGAAACGGGGGGGGACACTTTCGGTCCCTGTTCGAGATAGCAAGAGACATCCTTCTTTGGGCAAGAGCACGGAACATAATAATCCTGACTAGAGGTCTACCAAGAGTTGTGGAGACTATGGGGACGTCCATTAGTAGATCTCTTCGCAACATCAAAGATGAAGAGACTTCCTCTTTACTGCTTGCCGGTTCTCGACCCGGGAGCAATAGCAATAGATGCCATCCTATGGGGATGGACGTCTACACCTTTCCCCCGTTCAAACTCGTGGAGAAGTAATCAGGAAGTTTGCGGCGTCTCAGGGAGCGAGAATGACGTTAATCGCCCCGTTTTGGCCTTCAAGCGACTGGTTCACGGAGGTCATGTCCTTCCTAGTGGACTTCCCAAGGACCCTGCCAGAGAGAGTCGATCTACTCAGACAGCCCCACTTCGAGAGGTACCACGGAAACCTCTCCGCTCTGAGTCTGACTGCGTTCAGACTATCCAGAAGTTGGTCAGAGCGAGAGGTTTTTCAGACCGTGGCGAAGAGCTATTGCCAACGCAAGAAGAGCTTCCTCTCAAGCAGTCTACCAATCTAAGTGGCTGTCTTCAGAGATGGTGTAGGAAGAAAGGTATTTCCTCCTCCACGAACCTCTGTAATCAGATCGCTGATTTCCTCCTCCATCTGAGGAATGTTGACAGACTTGCGGTTCCCACGATTAGGGGGTACAAGAGTATGTTGTCGGCTGTCTTCCGACACAGAGGCTTAGACCTGACCAACAATAAAGACCTTCACGATCTTTTGAGGTCTTTTGAAACCTCGAAAGTATCGCAGCCTAAGATTCCATCATGGAACTTAGATATAGTTCTAAAGTTCCTAATGTCTAAGTCCTTGCGAACCTCTGCATGCTGCCTCTTTAAAGGACGTCACAAGGAAGGCTATTTTCCTAACCACTCTGGCCACAGTCAATAGGGTTAGTGAGATTCAAGCCATAAGTAAGCATGTGGGCTTTAGAGGACACAATGCAGTGTGTTCCCTGAGCCCTTCCTTCTTAGCGAAGAACGAAAATCCGTCCAACCCCTGGCCCAAGAGCTTTGATATCAAGGGGTTAGCAGAGATCATTGGACAAGAACCAGAGAGAGTCCTGTGCCCTGTCAGGGCTCTCAACTTTTATTTGGAAAGAACTAAACAATGTTGAGGTCCTTTGGACAATCTCTGGTTTTCTGTCAAGAGACCAGACTTTCCAATGTCAAAGAACGCACTGGCGTTCTTTTTGAGAAGCACCATCAAGGAGGCCCATTCGTCCTGTCCAGACGGTGATCTTAAACTTTTGAATGTTAATGCTCACGAGGTAAGATCTGTCGCGACCTCAGAATATGGCACTCAAGCTGATATCCTGAGTGCCACATTTTGGTGAAGCAACTCTGTGTTCGCTTCACACTACCTGCGGGATGTGAAGACGGCATATGAGAACTGCTATTCGCTAGGGCCATACATATCCACAGACATGATATTGGGGGCAGGGAGCAGCATGAATTGCCTTCCTATAGAAAATGGTTAGGTGTGCTTTTGATTTTGTTGTGTTTGATTTACGGTTGTGGGGTCGGCCACCTGAGGCGGACTTCCCTTTCTTTAGCCTAAAAGTTATGTGGGATTAACTTTTGATAGGTTAGATCAGGTGATGGTTTTTTGCTTCGTTGCCCTCAGAGTATGGTCAATGTGTCTAGTCGCATTGTGGTCACGCTCCTGTTGACAGATCATCTAGAACTCACCAGCTATACAGGTCACTACCTTGCTGGAGACTAGCAAAGCAAAAAGCAGACTTGGGTGACAGTAATCACGAAGTCAGCAATGCTAACAGGTATGGAACCAAGATGTCAATCATCTGCATGTAATTTGTTTCCAAAATCTTTCTATTCTGTCCCTTCCCCACCTCCATTGGTGGATTCAGCTATATATATATCTGACAGGTAAGTTTCATGAACAAAATGATATTGTTATGATACAATAAAGTTTGTTCATACTTACCTGGCAGATATATATAATCAAGTACCCACCCACCTCCCCTCAGGGGGACATGGCATTAGAAAATCTGAATAGAAAGTGGGAATGGTTCCTGATACCCGCCTCCCAGTGGCGGAAATGGGTACTAACCACCTGGCCGACCACTGCGTGTGCCGGGAGTTTTGAAATTCCGTCGGACTTCGGAGAATACAGCTATATATATATCTGCTAGGTAAGTATGAACAAACTTTATTGTATCATAACAATATCATATTTTTGTAAACACAAGTGGTTCAGTCAGTGGCCGCTAATAGGTGTTGTTCCCATGCTCATTTGGTGAGGAAAATGCTAAGAACCACAATTGAACTTAAGATTATTGAAAATTATAATGTAAGAGGCATTCTGTGACAACCTTAAAATGCTGTGAGATTTTTATGAATAGGCTAACCCTTGCGAAGTGTCGATAGTTGTATCAATAGTTGGCTACAGTCACAACTATCGACAAACTAGACACTGTAAACAAAACATTTGTAACCCACTAATGGTAAAAGCCGTGTAAGTTATTAAAGTGGATCACTAATGATGCAACTTTTGATACTTAAAACAAAGCAACTAATTACAGCAATTACCATGAGTAATTACCATAATTAGACGTTAGATGAGCGAGTTCTCACATTGTTACAAGAGTAGGATCTCTATCCACAATTCTAAAAACCGATAAGGTCTACCTATAAGCCTAAACATGAATATTTTCTGGAGAAAATTATAATTTCAAAAAGTTAAACGTATTTAAAGAATATAAGCATTGTCAGCGTATGCCATTTGCATTCGATATTGTTTACATTCTCAAAATCTCGGCTGATTGAGCTATCGATATCTTCATTACACTTGGCTGGTAGAAGATATGTAATTTAAATACTTTCTTGTAAATTAACAAAGTTGGATTTAAAAGTGGCACAATACTTGATTGTATAAGTGATTTCGCTAGTTTTGAACATCAATTTCGCCTGCGCTTTTTTTTTCTTTTTTTTATAGTGACGGCAAATGACGTCGGCAATTATTCCTGAGAAGACTGTATGATGGTTGTTTACGTCTGCTTACGGCTGCTCACTGCTGCTCGCGGCCACTAGCTAGTGACTTAACTTAGGGAATCTTTCTAAAGTTTATGATAACAGACATAATTTGGCTTATTTTTGATATGTTATTAATTTCCTGTAAGAATAAGACTTGATTTTCAATGTGTTATTATTAGCAACAATAATTATGCCTACCCCTTACAGTACATACTATGTACTTAGCCTAGCCTATGGCCTCGGTCAACCATCGTATTATGGCCGAATCGGGCGTATGTAGCCAGTTATTTAACTACGTATTTAAAAATAAAAAAGTGCATTGAATGTTATGTTATTTAACACTGAACTTATTTAATTTTAATTTATGGGTAATGTTTTGTATAAAAAGGCAAGGTTAGGGTAATAACTGGTGGTTAAGAATGGATTAATCCATTTTCAGTTATTTCTTATGGAAAAAATTCATTCAGATCTCTACATAATCGCATCTCGTCGCTTCTTCTGGAACGAATTAACATCGAGGTCCGGGGCTCTACTGTAATTGCGGATGTTGGTGATTTGTCCTCTGCTGCTTCTGCTCCAGTGCCTGCTCGTCGTCGTAAAGATGTTAAGGCGCCATTGAAAAGATTGAAGGTTGTTAATATGGAAGAGGTTCAGCCTGGACGTTTACCTTCTTCTCCTGATGATGCTGTTCGTGATTTGCCTCCAAGAGGTTCTCGCTCTGTATCTAGAGTTTGAAATACATCTCCATGACATGGACGTGTGTGCTTTGCCACGGCTGTGTACACGAACACGTCTGTAAACACGTACGTGAGCCTTCTGTTATGAGTGCTCAGGTAAGTCTTCTTGGTGTTGTGCTTGGTTTGTCGCAGAAGTCGGTGCAAGACTCCAGTCAGGACAGGTCTCTGGTGTCTTTACTGGTTGGCGCATCGGGTCCTTTGGCTGCTAAGTCTTTGGTTGATAATTTGTCACCTGCAGCAGGATTACAGAAAGCTGGTGTTTTTTGAGGAACTTCTTTGGTGTTGCAGGATGTAGGTGATTAGGATAAGCCTCCTGCTTCTTCACATCGTCAGTCTCCGTTGCCGGAGCAGCAGGAGTTTTTGTTTTCTTTTGCTGAGGTTGTTGAGCTCATTCATGGGTTCAACAACCTAGAATGTAGGGCTCAAGCTCAGTTTAGTATTACTCCTACTTGCATGAAAGCCTTGCTGGGGGCTACTCAAGTCCTCTTTTTAGCGTCCCCTATCGTGACATGTTCAGTTGGCCTTGCAGCGGGTGAATGCCATGGTGTCAGACCGGGACGGATCTCTTCGGTCAAGGGGTTCTTCCAAGTTGCTTCCTCCTCTCATGAAGCATTGGAAATATTATGTTACCAACTCTGTCTGTTTGATGCCTCAACATCTTAACCGAGACATCATATGTCTCAAGCCAGGGTTGACATTGGAGCAAGTGAGGTCAGTGGCCCATCCTAGTCACCGCAGGATGCTTTGGCTATGGAGTCTACGGCAGCCTCCATGTTTCAGACAGTGTCATGGTTGGACTTGTGGTCGATGGCCATAGCCAAGATTGCGTCTCAGGTCTGCAGAAGGGTTGGTGAGAGCGTCTTCCCTTGCCTGTTTGTTGCAGTCTGGGGGCAAGTTGTTTTCTTACCCAGCTCATCTTAGTGTCAATTTGTTGGTTAATCTTCTGCTGATTAGAAGAGATGTGGCGTTGTCCAAGGTGGCGAGATCAGTTGAACCTGAGTCCTTGTTGGCACTTAGAATGGGGATTTGTTGGATTCTCAGTTCCTGTTTCCAAGGACTGAGCTGGAGGATGCAATAGACTGGCGCTGTGCTGACTCGAAGGACAGGTTGGCGCTTCAAGCTGTCTCCAAGTCAGAGTCTCGTTCCTGTCGACCTCCTCTTCTCTCTCTCTCTCTCTCTCTCTCTCTCTCTCTCTCTCTCTCTCTCTCTCTCTCCGCCCCCCCCCCCCTCCCCCCCCCCCCCCCCCCCCCCGCACAACAACAAATGCAAGGATCGTCCCCTAATAAGTCGGCTAGGAGTTCGGCTTTGCTTAGGCCCTCCCAGTCTTCTCTCAGACTAAACCTGACAAACAATGTCCCTTTCAGCCCCACGCTCTTATAAGCCAAGGAGGACTCCAGAAGTAGAGGCAAGGGGGGGGGGGGGGGGGGGGGGATGGCTGCTGATAGGTTGAGTGCCTCTTCCTCTCCTTTGCCATGGGTAGGGGGTTGCCTGGTGGGCCTCCCCAGTGGGCCAAGTGGCAGAGTTATGGTGCAGAGAATGGGTCGTAAGATGTTCTTCGGGTAGGATATCTACTACCATTTGACTTCTCTCCTCCTCTCTCAGACAGACCTTTGCTCAGGCAAACGTATGCCCCCAATTCTCTGAAGTTCTTAGTTCTCTGGGAGGAGGTGCAGAAAATGCTGGACAAGGATGGAATAGAGGAAGTAGTGCGTCTGTCTCTGGGGTTTTACAGTCACATCTTGGTACTGAAGCGTCAGTTTGTTGGAGACCAGTGATCAATCTATCAATCTTTAATCATTGTGCAGGAAGACGAGGTTCAAGATAGACCCGTGATCGGTGTTGACAGTAGTGAGGGACAACAACTTCGTGCTGTTGATAAATCTAAAGCACGCGTACTTGACCCAAAATCCCATATTCATCCATCGTCCCCAGGAAGTTCCTCCGCTTCTCTCTCGGAGAGAAAGTGTTCCAGTTTCAAGCCTTATGCTTCGGGTTGACCACATCCCCTCAGGTGTTCACAAGTCTTCTCCCTTGTCTCAACTTCAGACTCTTTCTCAAGGGATCCGTCTGTTGATGTACCTTGACTACTGGTTGGTCTTAGCGGGTTCCAAGGAGAAACTGCTGCAGGACAGGGATTGTTTGCTTCAGTTTTGTCTGGAACTTGGCATTATGGTGAACCTGGAGAAATCAAGTCCTGTCCCCGGTCAGAGAATTCTTTATCTAGGCATGGTCATCGATACAGCAACATTGAGGGTTTTTCCGTTGGACTAGAGGTTGGAGAAGTTGCGGAAGATAGAGCACGATTTCCTGTCAGCTCATCAGTGGCAGGTTTTTCTGTGTATTTCTCTTCTTTAGAGAAGCTGGTCCCTCATAGAGACTGAGGGACTTCTGGTCTATGGAGGGGAACTTCCCTCTTCTAAGGGTTCCCCTGTCCTGAGAGGTGAGGGGAAGATCTTCGTTGGTGGTTGGACAATCAGAATCTTCTGGAAGGTGTTCCTCTGTATTCTCTGCCTCCGGACTTCCTTGTTTTCAGATGCCTTCCTTGCATGTTGGGGCACTCATTTAGGTGGCCTCATTACTTCAGGCGTTTGAGATCTGGAGGACAAGCTGCAACACATCAACGTGTTGGAGTTGAAGGCAGCCTTTCTGGGTCTGAAGGAATTTTGGGAGAAGGTAGAGAGTCATTCTGTGGTTCTCATGATGGATAACACCACAGTGGTTGCTTATGTGAACAAGGGGGGGGGGGGGGGGGGTGGGGGGGGACTGGTTTCTTTTCAACTCCATGCTTTGACTGAAGATTCACCACTGGACAATTCGGTGGAGCTCTCAGCCAGGTATATCTTGGGCAAAAGGAACATGGTTGCAGACAACTAAAGTCATCAGGACTAAGTTCTAGGCACAGAGTGGTCCTTACATCAGGTCATAGTGGACAGGCTTTTCCAGGTTTGGGGGAGGCCTATGCTGGATCTCTTTGCGACCCAGTTCAACAAGAAAAAGGAAGTTTATTGTTCGGTGGTTCCGGATCCTCTGGCGTTAGCAGAGGACGCTTTTCAACATCCCTAGGACAACCTGAAAGTGTATGCCTTCCCTCCGTTTTGTTTGATCTGCCAAGTGCTGAGTTAGCAAAAACTCCAAATGACACTGGTGGTTCTTCTGTGGCCACTTGCGGTATGGTTTCCGGATCTGTTGTTGTTGTTGTCGGAGGTTCAGAGGGAGATTCCCCCATGGTGGCATCTTCTTTGACAGCCACACATAGAAAGATTTCATCAGTCAGTAGAATCCCTGTCTCTTCACGGTTGAAGACTATCAAGTATCTTCTCCGAATAAGAGGTTTTTCTCAGAAATCAGCAAGGCAATCTCAGGAAATCTACCTCTGCAGTTCACCAAGGTAAATGGGCAATCTACTGTGATTGGTGTCGTAGATGGGGTTTCTCTCCACTCAAAACCTCTGTTCAGCAGAAAGCAGACTTTATAGTCTTCCTCAGGGATGAGAAAGGCTTTTCCATCTCTGCTATTGGGGGCTACAGAGCAGTCCTGAGTTTAGTGTTATGTCTTAGAGGTGTTGACATCTCTTCATCCTGGGAACTCTCCCTGTTGTTCAAAGGCTTTGAGCAGTCCTGTTTTCCAAAAGAGCTCAGGCCTCCAACTTGGGATGTTTCCTTGGTCCTAAGGAGTTTCACTAAAGCTCCCTATGAGCCTTTACGTCATTCATTGGACAGGAACTTGACACTCAAGACAGTTTTCCTCCTGGCCTTGGCTTTTTCGAAGAGAGTAGGGGAGCTACATTGCCTGAGCTATAATGTGAAGCATACCAGGGGTTGGGGGTCAGTGTAACGGAATTCTTGGGTAAGACCCAGAATCCCTCGATACAAGATGACAGATTTGCCTCCTTTTCCATTCCATCTTTGGATGACTTTGTGGGCAGTGAGTCTCAGGAGCTCTAGCTATGTCCTGTTAGGGCCCTGCATTGCTATCTTAAGAAGACGTGACATCTCAGACCAGGATGTTGTAGGCTTTTTGTTAGCACAGGGCATTCTAAGAAAGAGGTTTCCAGGAATACAGTCTCTATTTGGATACATGAGGCTATCAGGCGGGTGTATTTGTCTCTTGATGATTCCGTCACTGAGTCTGTGCAGGGTAGAGCACGTGATGTCAGAGGTATTAGCTCCTCTTTGGCATTCAAGAAAAATTTGACTGATCATAGAGTTATGAACACTGGTACTTGGTTACGTCAGTCAATGTTCACCTCTTTTTCTCCTAAGGATGTTGCACACAGGTCTATAGACATCTTTTCCTTAGGTCCTGTGGTGGCTGCCCAACAGATTGTGTAACTCATCGTTGCCCCTCAACAGGCAAATTTGTATCTTACTTAAGATGATTGTTTGGAAGGGAGAATGAGTGAGTTGGCTGGTTTCTTTCTTTCTCTTATCCCTTTGTTCTTCCTACGGACAGGTTGAGGAATAGACACTACTTTCACAGGACTGGTCTGATACAGATGAGTAAGGTAGTCATACTGGTAGTTTGTTTGCTCTGTGTTATCAAGTAATCAAACCCTCTATTCAGTAGCAAATACTCCGCACTCTAGCAAGGGGGAGTGAGGAGTGATAACGAATCTCTGGTTTATTAGGTTTGTTATCAAACAGTCAGAAATTTTTTTTAGTTACTTAAAGCAATGAATCTGCTCTTATATCATTGTATAAAAAACTCGTTGGCTGAATTGTTGGATATTGGATTATCTATCTTTTCACAGGCATTGGTCCGCCTTTAGATATTTCATCTTTGAGGTGGGCTGGTGGGTTTATTCCCCATCAGTTGTCCTTCCAGTAACTGAATGTCCCGCAGACACTTTGATGTCCTTGGTTTCTTGCCTCTTAGCTCTTCATCTTTCTCTTCCTTGTCTCTGGACTCCTACTGCATAGGTGGAAGAAGAACAGGAAGTCTAAGGCATCATGTAAGAAGCCCAAGTGTCCTTCTGAGGTATTCCTCTTCCTTGTAGGGAAGCTGGAGTAAGGATAAGAGATCACCATGGTGTCTGTACCCTTAGCGGGGTCTCTGTGTCATGTACATGCCCTTTGGACAAGAGGACTGCTCCTTCCTCATCCCCCTGTGAGTGTCCAGACTCATATTTGGATGAGTCGACTTATTCGGCTTGTTTTGCACTTGCTCAGTCTGTTTGCCAAGTCCACATGGCAGCGCAGGGCAGCTCTTCTCCTCACACATCTAGAGAGTTGCATGGGGATGGGCATTTGTTTACTCTTCTGTTATGATGCTAACTTTTTATGGGTCAGAGACTGATCCATACATACCTATGTATATGTTGTAATTTATATTTGTTCATACACGAAACAAACCTTCGGTCTTAACATTAGGATTTACTAGCGCCAAGCTGGAAACCGTAGAATTAAAATTACACTTGTGAGATCCAGGGACTAATGGCATCCTACTACCAGGTCACGGGGCAATGTATACCCCAGAATGCCCACGGCTACCTGTGACCCATCAGTTATTTTCCTACCGCCTTTAAGATAAGACGTGTTACTGTCTATCTCATTTAAAGCCGGTTTTTCAGTTTGCCCGTTCTTTATCCATTTCATTTTTTCATTCCTTTCTTTCTCCAAGTGTGGTAAGAGTGTATACGTGGTATGATGGAGAATTTTGCCTCAACATCGGGATCGTCTACCGCTTCGAAGAGGAGACAAAGGAAATGCCCAGGAGTCAGTGGCTTCCCTTGTTCTAGGTTCCTAACCTCGGTGTCGACGGATCCTCATCCAACGTGTAGTAGGTGCAGGGAAAACGTATGTACGGTTACTAATCCGTGTTCTGTTTGTCGCGGTTGGTCGGTGGAACAGTGGGAGAAGTTCTATGGGAAAAGCCAATACAAAAGAAAGGGGGTGACGCCATCTTTGGATGACCAAACCTTACCGGCTTCTTTTGTATCGGTAATAAAACCAGGCTCTCCATATGTTTTCTCCCCACCTGCTTTGAATTGTCTCATACCCCTTCGGTTTCTCCTAGCGGTTCTGTATCGGAAACGTCAGGAGGGGCCCTTGGGTAACTTTTTAATGAAAATTAATAATTTTGGCACTCTCCTTTGTTCCCAGCAAGTAGAGGGGGAGATCCGCCATCTTTGTTCAGGCTACCTGCTACGCAAGCGCATAGGTTAGATGGTACGTGGTCAGCGCTAGGCCTACCAGGCGTACCAACCTTGATGGTCTGCTTGCGCATTATATGACGTCACGGTTCCAGCAGGGTCCGGCAGCGCTGAATGTTCTCATCCCCCGGGCTTGCAATTTATGGGAATTAATGCCGCTGCTTCTCCATCCCACTCAGTATTTACAGCGATGCAGAACGTGGGAGGTAATTTGGCAGCAAACGTGCGGTTACCAGCAGAAACCTCTCAGTCTCTCCCTACGAGAGGGATGACGTCACAACATACGTCACACTCTGAGATGGCAGGCGTAATGACGTCACAGACCGATTCTCGGCCTTTTTCGCTGCACCCAGACGCTAATACGCCTTCTGATCCGTCAATGCAAACTGTAATGCAGAAGTTACAGGATATAGAGGAGAGAATGAATAAGAGAGACAAAAAGAAAAAGTGTGATTCGCCTTCTTCGTCTTCTTCCTCTAGTTCGGCGTCATTGCTAAGTCCGATAACGTCACGGCGAGCGCCAGTCAACGCGTTGGAGGAGGATTCGGGAGTTCCTAGCGGATCCTCGGGCCAAGAGGAGAAGAATCAATTCTTCCTCTTCTTCGGACGAAGACTGTCATTTCCAAGTCAGCAAGAAGGTCGGAAAATCGGTGGCTATTAAACACAAGGTTGCCAGACGAAAGCCGTTCGCAAGAGTCCGAACAAGCGAGAGAGGTGACGGCCGGCGAGCTAGCGGCCGAGGCGGAGTTGCCAGTTCGGATCGCAAAAACTGCGATACCTCTGGTAAAATCGACGTTGGCGGCGAAAGGTGCAGCAGAGGATGGAATGCAGGTCCCAGTTTCGCCGTAAGGCCGTTCAAAATACGTACGAAGGACGATAAGGCTCCTATTAAAAGTACGAAAAATAGAGAGTGGCAACCGCGGCGGATACGTTCGTGGAAGGCAGTGTCCGTCCTGGATAGAAGGCCGAGGCCGGGGGGGGGGGGGGGGGGGCTCGCGCCGACGCTCGAAAACGATGCCAATGCTAATAAAGACGAACTTACCTCTGTCTTAAGGGAGCCTTCATCTTGGAGATCTAGACGAGATTCTCGCTCTAGATCCGTGAGCAGAGAAAAGAGTGAGACGTTCTCGTTCCCAACCCTGCTGACTATCTGGGATCGAGCCAACAGCGGCCAGCAAAGATCAAAGAGGCCGCGGCCGTAGGGGCAGGCGGCCGTGGAATTCCGGGCCGTCTGTCAGAAGATAGAGGCGAGACAACATCTCTCGTGACGGAGAGTGGACACTAGAGCGGAGGAAGGAGAAAACCAAGAGTTTCTGGCCTCGTATGCAGAGGTTATTGATTTGATTCGTCAATTCAATAGCCTTTCGGAGAAGACAGAAACACCGGCCAGTATGCTTCCTCCTGGAATTGACATGGCGTTTGGACTAAAGAGGATACCAAGGTGGTCCGTATGAATTGCCTTGTTCGAGTCATGCGGAATCGGTCTTGCAACACGTAAACGCAAGATTGCAGGGAGGGATAATTCCTTAAGATCTAATAGATCATTTAAATTTATTCCCCCTCCAATGATAAAGCAAAGGAAATATTATACGACACCGAAGGTCCCTTTGCTGTCTAGACAAATGAACCCTAATGTTGTAAGGTTAAGGCCTGGATTAACCTTGGATCAGGTTAAAATGGAGTGCCCTTCGATGTCGTACCAAGAGGCTGCCACGTTAGAAGCAACAGCTTCTTCTGTCTTTCAGGCTTGGCCGTCCTGGTTAGACCTTTGGTCAACAGCAGTGGCGAAAATTGCATCCTCGGAAGCAACAAGGCAAAGTAGTGGATGAACCATTGTTCATTAGATTACTACAGTCAGGGTCCAAGGCGATCGCGTACCTGACAAACGTAAGTGCCATGTTTGGGCAAATATCCTGCTAATGAGGAGAGATGCAGCATTGGCTAGACTAAGCCGCAATGTGGATTTGGATTCCCTGTTAGCAATGAGGAATGGGGATATCTTGGAATCGCAACTACTGTTGCCAGAGGTCATACTGGAAGAAGCGATAGATAGAAGAAGGATGGACACTAACGATAGGTTGGTGCAACAGGCAGTTAGGAAAACCTCTAACAGTCAAACTATTCCTTTGGAGGAAGACAACAGCAGATGTCTCGAAAGAAACCAGTGAGACATAGCATCCCTAATAGAGTCACAAGACCCTCTTCCCCAAAGAGGATAACTCATCGGCCCTTTCACAATAGAAAACAACAGAGGAAGGGGCAATAGGGGAAGGGGGAGAGGCTCAAGAAGATAGGATGGGCGCCTCCCATCACTCGGCCACACCAGTGGGGGTTGCCTGGGCAAATCACTGGAAGGTGTGGCAGGAACTAGGGGCAGAGCAGTGGGTGGTGGATGTTCTCAGGATCGGGTATTTGATTCCGTTCGAGGTAACCCCGCCCCTGACAGATCAACCATTACCCCACGTCCCACTTATGCCCCACAAATCTCACAAGGCCACTATTCTGCAGGACGAAGTGAAGAAGATGATGGAAAAAGAGGTCTGTGCAACAAGTTATGCAGTCCGACAAAAGGCTTCTACAGCAGGATTTTCCTGGTACCCAAAGCCAACGGGGAGTGGAGGACAGTAATAGACCTGTCAACGCTGAATGCCTTGTTTTATAGGAAAACCAGTTTTTTCAAGATGGAAACTCCGAAAACGGTTCTACAGCAGTCCGAGAATCGGAGACTTTATGCTGACAGTCGATCTAAAGGACGCATACTTTCAGATACCAGTCCATCAGTCTTCAAGGAAATTTCTCCGCTTCAGTCTTGCAGGGAAAGCTTTCGAGTTCAAGGTCCTGTGCTTGCGGATTGACAACGTCTCCTCAAGTTTTTACAAGAGTGTTCACCCTCGTGTCGGCGTGGGCGCACGCTCAGGGGATCAGGCTGATAAGATATCTGGACGATTGGCTGGTGATAGCAAAGTCCAGGGAGAAATTACTCAGGGACAGGGCGCCCTCCTGCAGCTTTGTCACAGCCTAGGTATTGTGGTGAATCAGCAGAAGTCGCAGCTGATCCAAGTCAACGTTTGGAATATCTGGGAATGGTGATAGACACAACACAAGCCAAAGTATTCCCGACAGACCAAAGAGTACAGAAATGCAAACAAGTGGTGATGCCTTTCTGGGAAAGCAGACACAGCCAGCAAGACAGTGGCAGGTGGTGCTGGGAATCCTAACCTCCCGGAGAAGCTAGTACCACAAGGAAGGCTACACCTTCGGTCCCTACAATGGAGGATGAAGGAGTTTTGGTCACCACAGTAGATCACCCGTACGAGCAAAATTCCCTTGTCGGCAGAAGTGAGGAAAGACTTGCTGTGGTGGGTGGACGACGACAATCTGACAGTGGTGTCCCCCTTCAACAATCCTCCCCAGACCTCTTGCTGTTCTCGGATGCGTCACTAGAAGGCTGGGGAGCCCATATGGAGGAGTTGATGGTGTCAGCAAAATGGAGTTGCAAGGACAGAGAACTCCATATAAACGTGCTGGAGTTGAAAGCAGCTTTCCTGGCTCTACAAGAATTCAGGGAGAGAGTAAAGGGACACTCGGTGGTATTGATGTCAGACAAACACCACAGTAGTAGCTTATATAAACAAGCAAGGAGGCCTAGTTTTCTCGGCAGTTACATGTGATGACAGTTCAACTTCACCAGTGGGCTATAGAGAACCTGGTAGACATCAAGGCCAGGTATATTCCGGGAAAAAGAAACATAGTGGCCGACAAGTTAGCCGCAGGATCAGATTCTGGAACGGAGTGGTCCCTACACAACAGTAGTGGACAGGATGCTCATGTTGTGGGAAGGACCGATCATAGACCTATTCGCAACCAGGTACAACAAAATAAAGTTGGAAGTGTATGTTCAGTAGTCCGGACGCAGAGGCAGCAGCAGAAGATGCGCTACAACACCCCTGGGACAATCTGGACGTGTACGCATTTCCTCCGTTTTGTCTAATCCGTCAGGTTCTGAACAGGGTAATGCGGTCTCAGAACCTCAAGATGACCCTGGTAGCCCCGTTATGGCCGAAAGCAGAGTGGTTTCCAGACCTACTGGAACTCCTAGTAGATGTGCCAAGAGAGTTACCTCCATGGAGCAACCTTCTGTGTCAGCCTCACGTGGAGAGGTACCACCAGTCGGTGAAGTCCCTATCGCTTCACGGGTGGAGACTGTCAAGTATCTCCTCCGAGAGCGAGGGTTTTCGCAGAAAGCAGCAACTCAGTGGCAGGTAATATCAGAAAATCATCTGCGACAGTATACCAAGGGAAGTGGTCAGCATACTGTGATTGGTGTCGTAGGGGGAACGTGTCTCCACTCGGTACCACTATTCAGCAGTTAGCAGACTTTTCTGATATATCTCAGAACAGAAAAACATATCTGTATCTGCAGTGAAGGGGTACAGGGCTGCTCTAGCCTCAGTCTTACGAATGAATGAAAGGAGTGGACATAACGTCTTCATGGGAGTTGGCCATGCTGATGAGGAGCTTTGAACAGTCATGCCCACCAAAGGAGCTAAAAGCCCAGATTGGGATCTGACCAAGGTACTAAGTATCTGGACAAAACCCCCTTACGAACCACTAAGGCAGTCCACGGATAGGAGCCTGACCCTGAAGACAGTCTTCTTATTGGCCCTGGCTTCAACCAAAAGGGTGGGGAGCTACATGCCTCTCATATCTCATAAAGCACTCGAGAGGTTGGAGATCAATGGTGTGTGAGTTTGTCCCAGAATTCGTGGCAAAGACCCAAAATCCACCAATAGTAGACGGCAGATTCGACTCCTTTACCATACCTTCCTTGGCAGACTTTGTAGACAACGACAAAGCTGAAATGCTCCTGTGCCCCGTCAGGCACTAAGGGAGTACTTAAAGAGAACAAGGCAACCTCAGGCCGGGGCCAGAGGTTGTTCGTAAGTACAGGACGGAACAAGAAGGAAGTGTCCAAGAATACAATATCATTTTGGCTAAGGGAGACAATCAGAATGCTTTATACTGCAGAAGACAGAGGGTCAGATAGCCAGGTGGGAGCTAGAGCTCATGACATCAGGGGTGTGAGTGCTTCCCTGGCATTTAAGAAGAACATGTCTGTGGATAAAATTCTGAAAGCTGGCGTGTGGAAGCGCCAAACAACTTTCACCTCATTTTATTTGAAAGATGTTGCCCATAGATCCTTGGACACCTTTTCCTTGGGTCCAGTGGTGGCGGCCCAACAAGTTGATATAGTTCATCCAGTGCCCCTGGCGGGTCAGTTTGCGTCTAGTCTAAGATGAAGGTATGAAAGTAGAATGAATGGGATGACTGGTCTTTTTTCTTTACTACTTTCTTCCTACTCTTTAACTACGGGCAATATGAAGGAGAGTACCGTCATGTGCTGGAACGGACTAGATGCAGGTGAGATGGTCAGCCATACTGTGAAGCTATCTTAGCTGATGATATACTTTTCAGTAGCAACACACCCTCTGGTTAATAAGGAAAGAGGGGTGAAGGTGGATCCAGTCGCAAGGGACAAGAGTAAACAGTAGAATGGTATCTACACCCAGTGGGAGGAAACCAATAGATCCGCTTATATCTTTGGTCCTGGTTCAGTTGTCCATTCTCTAAAATTTCCCTATATATTCGGAAATGGATAAGGGGTGGCAAACTTCCAGTCAGTTGTAGAGACTTACCTCCCTCCAATAGTAAGTCTATCCTAATGTTAAGACCGAAGGTTTGTTTCGTGTATGAAACAAATACCAAATTTGTAACTAATTTGTATTTTTCATAACTAACAAACCTGAGGTCTTAACAGTTAAAGGCCCACCTCGAACCACCCCTCTAGCAGTCTAAACTGGTTAGAAATATAACTGATGGGTCACAGGTAGCCGTGGGCATTCTGGGTATACATGGCCCCGTGACCTGGTATAGATGCCATTAGTCCCTGGGATCTCACAAGTGTAATTTTAATCTACCGGTTTCCAGCTTGCGCTAGTAAATCCTAATGTTAAGACCTCAGTTTGTTAGTTATGAAAAATACAAATTAGTTACAAATTTGGTATTTTGAATTTAATATTAATAGGCTATTTGTAACATAATACTATTGAAAATATAACTGTCGTACAAAATTAATGACAAAGTATTGTGTGTTTTGTAACCCACTTTTTTGTATGGCTGAAAAATGTCTTTTTCATAGTTTTGAATGGAAATTTCTTTCTGTATCTCAGAAGTGGGTAGTATATAAAGGAATTGTATTTCTTGTCATTAACCATTCAAAAACGTGTATGTATTTTCTTCTTTCTAGGCTTTATATGAGCAGTCTCTTCACATCAAGTCGGCTATTCCACATCCTTTGATTATGGGCGTCATAAGAGGTAATGTAGTTGTGATTTCAGTGATTTTGAGATTTTCTTTTAAATTCGTCATCATTGCTGTATTGTCTAGATATGAGTTGTTAATACAAAAACCCATAAATGTTAATTAGCCATATTCTATATAAAATGGAACCAGCTTAACTGACATGTAGTAGTATATGCATACCTTAGAATAGGGGTTACCTGTTTTTTATCTAAGAGTATTTTGTTATAAACAAAATGGGTACTAAAGGTACTTGGTTTGTATTGAAAAAACTCATTATTCATACGCGAACAAACCTTCGGTCTTAACAATAGGATAATTTCTAGCGCCCAGCTGGATCCAGTGAAATCGCAGATGAAAGCAAGGAATCTTGTGAGATCTGGCACCACATGCATATATCGGGTGAAGAATGGTCAAGGACCGTGTACCTACGCTACCTCGCCAGTCTTTTCTTTACCACCTGGGTGAGAGTTGTGTTTGACCTCTCTCGGCCTATACCCGGTTCATTGCCCATTTCGATTGTGTTTGTGTGCTGTTATTATGGCTGCTTCTGCTCCCTCTCAGCCTCGTCAACGTATGTGCCCCGGAACTTCAGGTTTTCCGTGTTCTCGTTTTTTGGCTTCGGCTGCGACCGATCCCCACATCACATGTAGTAGGTGTTGCTGTAATGTTTGTACAATAACAAATCCTTGCATGGAAGTTCTGTGCGTAGCCTAAAGAGCAGTGGAAGTTTTTTTATAGCAAAAGGGAGCATCGTAGGGTTTCTACTCTTCCTTCGTGGGAGGTTCTTTCCTTCCCAATGCTTTGCCTCCTGCTGCGGTCACACCCTATAGTAGTGTTGTGCCTCTGTCCCCTTCCTTTTCTTTCACAGATTTGTCATTGGAAGTATCGGGAGGCCCTCAGGCTGATTTTTGTAATTGGAAGTATCGGGAGGCCCTCAGGCTGATTTTTGTAATGTTCCCCTTCTTCTTTGGGAGTTAATTTGATTCCCGAGAGGGAGGAGGCTTTTTCATCATTGTCTCTTATTGCAGAGACGGAGGCGTCCAAGATGGCGGTGCTTTGGAAGTCGATGGGCCTACGGGGTTCTTCATCCCTGGAGGGCTTGTTGACGCACTTCATGGATGCTCGCTACCCCCCTACTCATGCTTTCCAGGTCCTCCCCCCCTCCTCCTGGCCTTGTCTTCGTTGGTAGCTGAGGTCAGCCATTTTGTATTGCTACGCCAGGGACATTTGCTGCTTCTTCAAGTCAGAGGGAAGCCGTGGCGTCAGGCCAGCTAGTGACGTCACAGAGTCAGTCATTTTGTATGCGTCCGCCAGTGGCGTCTGCTTCCCGTTCAGATCGAGGGGAAGCCATGATGTCATCGCCATTTATGACGTCACGTCATTGGAGCCTTCTCTTGCTGAGCCGTCTGAGGCTTTATGCCAGGCGGTTCTTAAGAGATTGAAGTCTCTTTTGGAAGATAAGTTGGCTGCCATGTCGGCTGGGAGGACTGGAAGCAAACGTGTTGCAGTGCCCCCACCTCCTGCGAAGAGATTGCGTAGGACTAGTGCTGTCTTCCCCTCTCCTTCTTCCCTCATCTCCTCCAGTCGGCGTATCAAGCATTTGAAGGCTAAGGACTTTGCTCTTTCTTCGCCTGTGAGCGAGGAGCAACACGCCCGTATTCCTGAGAGTGTTGGTGTTTCAGAAAGTGTTAGCGTATCTTCCCCTGTGCGCTCTGCAGTGGCTGCTTCGTCCTCTACATTGAGTCGCGATCGTGTTGCCACCTCCCCCATTCATGCACATGTTGCAGGCACAACCACTTCTCCGTCTCCAGGGCCTATTCGTCGCCGTAAGGATCTCAAGGCACCTGTCAAGAGGTCAAAGGTTGTGAGCACGGAGTTGGTGCCTGCCCCTCTCCATGGTACTTCCAGGAGTTCGACTCTGTGGATTCTCATTCATTTTCGAGTGTTTGAGGTTCCTCTCCAGCTCACATTCATACGCCTGCCACGCCCGTGCCCGTTTATGGCCATGTTAAGGAGTCATCTGGTGATGTTCCTGTTGTTGTGGTTGGTTCATCGCGGGAGTCAGTGCTTGGATGCAGCCCAGACAGGTTAGTTGGTTCTCGGGCTGTTTGGCTGCTGGTTCTTCTGTTAATTTGAACAAGGAAGGCACTTTAGATGAACCTGCACACCCTTCTCGTCATCCGTCTCCATTGCCGAAGCAGGAGGAGGGAGGCACGCAAGATTTTTTGTCTTTTCTTTTCAGAAGTTATTAATCTTATTCTTGGTTTCAACAATTTGGAAAAAAGGACTCAGGCTCGGTCATCCTACACTCCTTCCTGCTTGGAAGCCTGGCTGGGAGCTACACAGGATCCCAAGTCTTCGTTTCAGATTCCTTTGTCAGGGCACGTCCAATCGGTCTTGCATAAGGTTAACGCCTCTATTTCAGATCGGGACGGTTCGCTTCGCTCTAGGGGCTTTGCTAGGCTGCTACCCCCGCCTCTCACAAGGCATAGGAACTACTATGCTACGAACTCTGCCTTTTTTATGTCACGTCATCTTAACCCGGACGTCATTCATCTGAAGCCGGGATTGACTTTGGAGCAGGTGAGGTCGGTAGCTCCATTGTTGTCTCCACAAGATGCCTCAGCGTTGGAATCTATGGCAGCCTCCATGTTGCAGACAGTTTCTTGGCTGGACTTCTGGTCTTTGGTCATTACCAGGATAGCTTCTGACAGGTTCCTGGAAGGGTTGGTGAGTGTGTCCTCTCTTGCCAGTTTGTTGCAGTCCGGAGGCAAGGTGTTTTGTATACGGCTCACCTTAGTGTTAATTTATGGGCTAACCTTCTGATTAGAAGAGACGCTGCTTTATCCAGGATGGAAAGATCAGTTGACCCTGAGTCCTTGCTGGCGTTGAGGAATGGGGATTTGTTGGACCGAGCTTGAGGATGCGATAGACTGGCGCCAGGCTGACACCAAGAACAGATTGGTGCACCAGGCTGTGTCTTAAGTCGGAATCTTGTCCCCCTGCCTAGGAGCAGTCACAAAGATTGTCGTCTGGTAGGCCGTCGAGGAGTTCAGTTTCGGCAGGGCCTCCCTTTTCGTCCCAGACTAGATCAGAGGACCAACATCCCTTTTGCTCCAGTCCTTTAAACCGAGAAGGGGCCCCAGGAGCAGAGGGAAAGGGGGCTGTCGGTAGGTTAGACGCCTCTCCTCTCCTGTGCCACCGGGGGGAGGGGGAGCCATTAGGCCAAGTGGCTTAGTTATGGGGCGGAGAAGTGGGTGGTAGATGTCCTTCAGGTGGGATACCCACTGCCATTCGACTTCTCTCCTTCTCTCTCGGACAAACCGCAGCTCAGGAGGGTGTATCCTCCAGATTCTCTGAAGTTCTTAGCTCTTCGGGAGGAAGTGCAGAAGGTGCTGGACAAGGATGCGATAGAGGAAGTGGTGTCCATCTCCAGGGTTTTACAGTCACATCTCTGGTGCCCAAAGTGTCGGGAGGTTGGGAGACCTGTGATCGACTTATCCACCTTGAATCACTTCAAGAAGACACAGTTCAACATGGAAAACCCCGTGTTCAGTGTTGGCAGCTGTGAGGGAAGGCGACTTCATGCTGTCGATTGACTTAAGGGACGCATACTTCCAGATCCCTATTCATCTGACGTCCAGGAAGTTCCTTCACTTCTCTCTCGGGGACAAGGTCTTCGAGTTCAAACTCCTGTGCTTCAGGCTGACCACAGCCCCTCAAGTGTTCACAAGAGTTTTCTCTCTCGTATCAAGTTGGGCCCATGCTCAGGGATCTGTATACTGAGGTACCTCGACGATTGGTAGGTCTTAGCAGGTTCCAGGGAAAAGCTGCTGCAGGACAGAGATCATCTACTTAGGTTTTGTCTGGAATTGGGCATCATGGTCAACCACGAAAAGTCAAACCTTGTACCCAGTCAAAGGATTCTGTACCTGGTCATGGTCATTGATACAGAGGTTGCAAGAGTTTTCCCGTCTGATCAAAGGTTGGAGAAGTTGCGAGTGGTGGCATGTGACTTCCTCTCGGAACCACATCAGCCAGCTCATCAGTGGTAGGTTCTTCTGGGAGTTTTGTCTTCCCTGGAGAAGCTGATACCTCATGGGTGTCTTCATCTTCAGTCTCTGCAGTGGATACTGAGGGAATTCTGGTCTCTGGCAGGGGACTCACTCCTGTTAAAGGTTCCTCTGTCTCTGGAAGTGAGAGAAGACCTTCGTTGGTGGTTGGACAACCGAAATCTTTCTAAGGGTGTTCCTCTGCGTTCTCTCCCACTGAACTTGCTTCTGTTTTCAGGTGCCTCCCTCGCAGGTTGGGGGGCTCATTTAGGTGGCTTCATTGCCTCAGGCGTTTGGAGTTTGGAAGACAAACAACAGCATGTCGTCTTGGAGTTGAGGGCAGCCTTCCTGGGTCTGAAGGAGTTTCAGGAGAAGGTAGAGGGTCATTCTGTCATTCTCGTGTCGGACAACACCACGGTGGTCACCTATGTGAACAAGCAGGGAGGCCTGGTTTCATGTCAACTTCACGCCTTGACCATAGAGGTTCACCAGTGGGCGGTCAGCAATTTGGTAGAGCTCTGTGCCAGGTATTTCCCAGGCAAAGAGAATGTGGTCGCAGACAAACTCAGTCGTTGGGATCAGATCCTAGGCAGAGTGGTCCCTTCATCAATTGGTAGCAGACAAGCTCTTCCAGATTTGGGGGAGACCTATGCTGGACCTTTTTGCAACTCTGTTCAACAGGAAACGAGATATTCTGTTCAGTGGTTACAGATCCTTTAGTGTTAACCAAGGACGTGTTCCAACATCCCTGGGACAACCTGGAGATGTATGCCTTCCCTCCATTTTGTTTGATCTGTCAGGTTCTAAACAGGCTGATGAGTTTGCAGGGTTTCAGGAAGGCTTTGGTAGCCCCTCTGTGTCTTCAGGCAGAATGGTTTCCAGATCTGCTGTCATTGTTGTCAGAGGTTCCGAGGAAGGTTCCCTCTTGGCAGCATCTCCTGTGTCAGCCGCATACGTAAAGGTTCCACCAGTCAGTAGAATCCCTCTCTTCATGGTTGGAGGCTATCAAGTATCTCCTACGAGAGAGAGGCTTTTCTCAGAGAACATCAAGGCGCATGTCGAGCACTCTCTGAAGGTCGACCTCTGCGGTTTGCCAAGGCAAATGGGCGATCTACTGTGATTGGTGTCGTAAATGGGATTTTTCTCCACTCACATCCTTTATTCGGTGAATAGCAGACTTTTTAACCCTCCCAAGAGATGGGAAAGTATGTCCATTTCTGCCATTAGAGGCTATGGGGCGGCCCTGAGTTTGGTGTTAGGCCTTAGAGGTATCGACAACTCTTACTGGGAACTTTATTTGCTAATTAAGGGGTTTAAGCAGTCAAGCTCTCCTAGGGAGCTGAAGCCTCTGACGTGGGGTGTTTCCTTGGTTCTCAAGAGCTTCACTAAAAGTCCATATGAGCCCTTGTGTCGCTCATCTGACAGGAACTTGATGCTCAAGACTTTTTCTCCTCCCTTGGCATCTTCAAAGAGGGTAGGATAGCTCTACGGTCTGAGCTGAGGTGAAGCACACAAGGGGTTGGGGGTCGGTGTCCTTCGAATTTGTCCCAGAATTCATGGCCAAGGCCCAAAATCCCTCTGTGCACGATGATAGGCTCACTTCATTTTCCATTCCATCACTGAATGACTATGTGGGTGGTAATGCTCAAGAGCTTTTGTTGTGTCTTGTCCGGGCCCTGCGTTACTATCTTAAAAGGACACGGCACCTTAGACCAGGCTGCCACAGACTTTTAGTTAGCACAGGATGTACAAAGAAAGAGGTGTCTAAGAATACTATTTTTTTTTAGATACCGGAAGCCATCAGACAGGCGTACTTGGTTCTTGATGATTCCATCAGGCTAGAGTGCATGATGTTAGGGGTATTGGTTCCTCTCTGGCTTTCATAAAGAACTTTGCTGAACATAAAGTCCTGAGCGCTGGTACTTGGTTAAGCCAGTCTACGTTTCACCTCCTTCTATCTTGAGGATGTTGCCCACAGATCTACAGACACATTTTCCCTGGGTCCTGTGGTGGCTGCCCAATAGGTTGTATAGCTCATAGTTACCCTTAACAGGGCACTTTTGTATCTTACCTAAGATTATTGTGTGGATGGGAGAATGAGCGATTTGGCTGGTCGCTTTCTTTCTCTTGTACTTTTTCCTTCTTCCTTGGGGCGGGTTAAGGAATAGACACATCATTCAGTGGACTGGTCTGATACAGGTGAGTAAGGTAGTCACACTGATAGTCACACTGATAGTGTGGTCACTTGGTATACAAAGATCCAACCTCTATTCAGTAGCATAGGGTCACTCCCTGGCAAGGGGGGGAGTTGCGGAGTGGTAACAAACCTCTGGTGAGTTGGTTTGCTATTGGACAGTCAAAGTTTCTCTTTACTTCCCTATACAATGATTCTTTCATATAAATTATTGTACTCACTCATAATTATTGTACATCACTCATAATTATTGTACATCACTCAGTGTCTTGGTAGTTAGATATCAGTTTATCTAGCTTCTCACGGGCTTCAGTCCCTCTCCAGAAGTTATTTCTTCTGGAGCTGGACTGGTGGGTAGGCCCCCAGCTGGTTTAGGATGTCTTGTACCTCCCTCCAAGTATGAGTCTATCTTATTGTTAAGACCAAAGGTTTGTTCGCGTATGAACAAATGACAAATTTTCTAAGACAATTGATATTTTCATAGCTACAAACCTGAGTCTTAACATTGTACTGCCCACCTCTAGCCGCCCCTCTATTTGCTAAGACATCCTGAGGTGGGGAAGACTGACGCGTTGGCATAAGTGCGTGGTCCTTGACCACTCTTCACCTGTTCTACCCCCCTGGTGGGGCCTCCCATGCACCCCTGGTGGGGCTTGTCATGCCTCCACTGGTGGGGCCTCCCATGGCCCCACTAGTGGGGCTTCCCATGCCCCCCTGGCGGGGCTTCCATGTTGCAGAGAGACTGGTCAAGCCAGGGGACCCTGTTGGTTCAAGGGTTCAAGCCAGGTCTCAATATGTTGACAACTTCTCTCTGTCAGGGACATTGCCTGACATTGAGCCCTTGCCTGACATTGAGCCCTCACCTGACCTTGACATTACAGTGCACCGTGGAGATGATGGTGAGGAGATGGAGGCCCTTTCTCTCTTCGCCTCATTCACGGTCACTCAGCAGTCATAGAAAAAACAAAAGTAAAACAGAAAGGGCAAGTGAAGGCCCATCTTCTAAAAGATCTGTAACACCTAGATCTAGGTCAAATAGTACTGGTAAACTGATAAGGTCTCTCTCACCAGGACACAGATTTCCTAAATTAGTAGGGAATTTTAAGATCCCTTCCTCAAATAATGGCTCTCATACAGTGGAACATCTGTGGCCTTATACCAAATAGAGAGCAAGTTCGGGTTCTGTTTAGGGATCATGATCTATCTGTGATGTGTCTACAGGAGACAAAGTGGGAGAGCACACTCCCAACTTGGATTTTAATTATATTCATTTCATTGGTCTCCACCCCTGATAGGTGTGCGTGCTCAGGGAGGCACATGCATCATAGTCCGCAAGTCTGTTAATCATAGGGTTGTTCAATTGAACACTGTGTTGCAGGCTTGTGCAGTTCAAATTTTCAATTACAAATGGATCACTATTTGTTCTTTATACCTGGATCCATCATTAGAAAGTAGATTGCAGGATGCGCAGGGTAATCCTCGTCAGCTAGAATTAAACGATCTTCAGACATTGATAGACCAGCTTCCTAAACCCTTCATTTTGATGGGATTTTAATGCCTAGCACACCCTTTGGGGATAGCCAAACTGCAACCGGTGGGGTTTAATAATAGAACAGCTGCTTGACTTAAATGACATCACTTTAATGAATGATGGTTCCCCTACAAGACATGATGTTTTTCATAATACTGATTCAGCCATTGACCTCACTATCTGCTCTTCTTCTTTGAGGTTAGATTACCAGTGGGTAGTAGACCAGAATGATCATGGTAGTGATCATTGGCCCATTCACTTAAAGTATATGAAAAATATTCCATCTCCATGTTTACCAAAATTGAAGGTAGGGGAGGCTGACTGGGGATTATTAAAAAAATCTACTGAAGATGATGAAGATATAAAAGATTTTCAGAGCCCAACATCTGCTTATGAGTATTTAATCAGTATATTGCTGTGTGGTGCCATGCTGTCTATTCCTTGAACTTCTGGTAAACCTCGTCGTCCTCTAGTACCTTGGTGGAGTGATGCATGCGCCTTGAGCCGAAAGATAACAAGAACTTGCTACAAGAGATATCATAGATATCCTTGCTTGGTAAATACACTTATCTATAAAAGAGCTCTTGCTAAGCAAAAGAAAACATTTAAGCAAGCAAAGAGGGAATAGTTTATCAGATTATATAAGTGAATTAAAATGTGATTCCCCTATGTCATTAGTCTGGAAACAGAATCCAAAGCTGCAAGGGAAATTTTCTCCACCTCCCTTGCCTATATTGAAAATTGATGGCTTCCTCATATCTGATTCTGGAGAAGTTGCAGAAACCTTTGGTAGGCATTTCTCTGATATATCTAGTGCCCTACATTACTCTCCTGCATTCAGGAATATTAGGGACGGTACCATGGTTGTTCCTGCTGTTAGTTTAAATTCAGTCGTATAATCTTCCTTTCACCATGAAAGAATTAGATCATGCAATTTCGTTATCTTCCCCAAACTCTCCATGGGGAAGATGATATACTGTACTCAATGATTTTTAATTTGCCTAGAAGTACAAAACAATTTCTTTTAGACATTTGAAACAGTTTTTGGCTTTCAGGAACTTCACCAGAGTCTTGGAAGATATCTATTATTATACCTGTTTTAAAACCTTTTAAAGATTCCTTCCTTCCTAAGAACTATAGGCCAATTGCTCTAACTAGTTGTGTTAGCAAGATTTATTAGAGGATGGTCAATGCTCGACTTGTGGTATTTGGATTCAAAGAATCTTTGATTTAATCGGCAGTTTGGCTTTAGGAAAAATAGAAGCACTTCTGACCCTTTGATGTTCCTTACTCGGGAGATACAGAATGCTGCTGTGCAAAACCAGACTGTTGCAGTGTTCTTTGACCTAGAAAAAGGCCTACGACACTACCTGGCGAGGGGGTATCCTTATGCAACTTGTTGAGTGGGGTATTGTGGGTAATTTGTTCTATTGTCTTTAAAGATTTTTTGACAGAACGTTACCTGAAAGTAAGAGTGGGCTCTTACATTTCTTCTGCTTACCCTCAAGAAGAAGGGTTACCTCAGGGAAGCGTCCTTAGTCCAACACTCTTTAATGTAGCTGGTCAACGGGGGCCTACTAGAACAAGTTCCTGTCGGGGTTGCATGGTCTGGCCTTTGCTGATGATTATGCAATAATCTGTAGCAAGTCTACAGCTGTCGAAGCTAGTCAAAAGATACCAGACTGCTATTAATGCTTCAACAGTATGGGCCAGTGCTAAAGGGTTCAAATTTTCACCAGAAAAAACCAAAGCTATACGATTTTGCTGACTAAGAAGAGTGGAAGAGATCCCTACGCTGTTTTTAAATGATTCAGTTTTACTATATGAAGATAGCATTAACCCTTAAACGCCGACTGGACGTATTTTACGTCGACATTTTTTTGTCTCGGGTGGCCGACTGGACGTATTTTACGTCGACATACAAAAGTTTTTTTAAAATACGCAGAAAATACTTTTAGGCTACCAGCCGAAAACTCTTGGGGATGCTGGGAGTTCACGGATCAAGGTGTTGTTTTGTTTACAATCGTTACGCAGGCGCGCAAGCGCGAATTCTTTCTTCCGCACTAAAAAGTATCTGTGACACATCTCGGAAATTATTTCGTCACTTTGACATAATTTTTGTACCATTTTAAATTAGCCGTTACATGGAGTATTATATATGAAAATGTGCGCATTTTATGCAGTACAACAAAAAAATACTCATGATTGTAGCTTTTATCGGTTTTGAGATATTTTCATATAAATTAACGATAAGTGCCAAAATTTTCACCTTCGGTAACACTTTGACTCTACTGAATGGTCGAAAAACAAAACGCAATTGTAAGCTAAAACTTATATTTAGTAATATTCAATCATTTTCCTTCATTTGGCAACTAATTGGAAGTCTCTAGCACAATATTTTGATTTATGGTGAATTTATGAAAAAACTTTTTCCCCACTATTTATCCGTAGGGAGGAATTAGGCTTGAGAGTCATATCAAGAATACTTACGTCAAAGTTAAACCCTAACTATAAGTACGTTTAGAGAACCAACTGACAGAGCCCCTAATAGACCTAGACTGCCAAAGCCGCTTGAGGTTCGACTAGCAAGCTCTGCCAGGGAGGTGTGATTACTTCCCCCTGCAGTAGCTGAAATTTCGCCCTCAAAGGAAGCAACAGTTCTGGTGATCAGTTGAGGGCAAGTTTCTTGGACCATGGTTCCGAACATGGTGATTCTCATCATATATATACTGATGGCTCGAAGGGTTCTGGTGTTGGTTGCTCTGTAGTGACTAGTGGTAATATCATTAAAAAGAAGCTTCCTTCTAATTCTTCTGTTTTTACAGCTGAACTGCTGGCAGTTTTGGCTGCTCTTAAATATATTTTTATAGTTCTTGTATTAACAAGGTTTTTACCATTTTTACCGACTCTTTGAGTGTTTTATCTTCTCTAAAAAGCCTAGTCTCTTGCCACCCTTTAGTGCAAGAAGTACAAGATTGGTGTTTATCTTTTAATTAATAGAAGATGGATTTTCTGTTAGGTTTTGTTGGGCTCCGTCCCATGTTGGAATTGTTGGAATGAGCGAGCCGACGCTGCTGCTAAGGCTGCAACTAGGCTTAGGCACATTTCCAACATGGCGTCCCTGTATCCGATTTTAAAAGTAGCATTCGCTTTTATTGTAGAGACCAGTGGCAGGCCCACTGGTCTACTTTAGATAATAATCTTAAATTAAAGTCGATTAGGCCTTCTGTTCATCCTTGGCATCATAGCCGGATGGATAGGAGGTCTGAGATAGTTTTAGCTAGATTACGTATTGGCCACACTAAATATACTCACGGGTATCTAATGATGAGTGGAGCGGATAGGCAGGTTCCTCGCGCTTCCACTTGTCATATGGATTTGACTGTGGTGCATATTTTGGGTGGAGTGCCTCATTTTGAAAACACAATGTAGGGCTTGTTTGCTGGCAAATAAGTTTCTTGCCGATATATTAGGTGAAGGTGCTCAGGCAGAGCAAATTATGACATTTTAAAAAAATATTGGTCTTTTTTATGAATTGTAATTTTCTCTTAATTGTTGTAGGTTTCTTGTTTGGTTTTTATGAATGAATGATTTGTATGTTAGATCGGTTGTGTGTATGTTTGTTTGTACGACAGTGACTTTTTTTATTCTTAAAGATATATATATATGCGCTGAATGGCCCCTCGGCTCCGGCGCTTGGCTATGTGCCAAAAATTTTATAATCTAATCTAATCTAATCTTCACCTGATCTATGCATGCGTTACCAGATCTCACAAGATTCCTTGCTTTCATCTGCGATTTAACGGATCCAGCTAGGCGCTAGAAATGATCCTATTGTTAAGACCTCAGGTTTGTAGCTATGAAAAATACAAATTGTCACAGAAAATTTTTCATTTTGCTCTTTATAAACTGATTTTCTATAAATTTATTATAAAAAGCTAAAAAAGTTTGTAAATATACAAGGTAATAATAGTTCTTACAGCCTGTGTATATATTAATGTATTTAGACAGAAGAAAGAACAAACATGACCCCCCAAAAAAAATAACTACACAGTTCAGTTTGTAGGTTCCTTCCAGCATATGAAACAGGCATTGGAAGAATTACCTGGCAGTAGAATTTGACTATACCCAATCAAAAATTGAATTACAACTACTTTGCAAAATATGGTACACTTCATTCTTTCATTTTATACTAATGTAAAGTTAATAAATAAAAGATGACCAACAGTTCACAGGACTAATTACCACTAAATAGTGAACATACCAGAACAACTAAGTATAGTACTTGACACTGAAAGGTACAAAATAAAAAGAAATCTATAAATTGACCAACTACTAACACCAAAAATTCATGAATTAAACAAAAAGTATGTATAAGGAAACACTGTTATGGTGAATAGCAAGAAAGAATGTAAAATTTATTCTAAACTCTAATTTTAAACAATAAAAAGGCAGAAGCTAAAGATAGTAGACAACTAAACATTTTTTAACTTTAAAGTAGTTAATATTTCTCACTAATTAGTTAAACTACTAATGTCAGTGTATTCAAATTCTACCAACAGTCTAGGGATTACTGACTGTGATGGCTTCTTGAAAACTTGAGGATCTACCCATACTTGTTCAGTCTAGCTGCCATTTTCTTCATTAATTTTAGAAGGGACTCAGTGTCTAGGAAGATTCATGACAACGTTGTAGGATAATTATAAGTAATTTGTTCAGGACACAAATCCTCCTGTAAATTGATAAGTTCCTATAAATATCAATGTGATTCATAACATTGCAGTACAGGCAGTCCCCGGGTTATGATGGGTTCGTATGACGTTCCGAGCTAAGGAGCTTTTCAATTATATTAATCCTCTTCGCCGACTGGACGTATTTACGTTGACATTTTTTGTCTCCCGTGTGCCGACTGGACGTATTTTATGTCGACTTACAAAAGTTTTTTTTTAAATTCGTGGAATACTTATAGCCTACCAGCCTAAAACTTTTGAATCACGCGCCTTGGGGGATGCTGGGAGTTCACGGATCAAGGTGTTGTTTTGTTTACAATCGTTACGCAGGCGCGCAAGCGCGAATTTCTTTCTTGCCGCACTAAAAAGTATCTGTGACACATCTCGGAAATTATTTCGTCACTTTGACATAATTTTTTGTACCATTGTAAATTAGCCGTTACATGAAGTATTATATATGAAAATGTGCGCATTTTTATGTAGAATACAACAATAAAATACTCATGATTGTAGCTTTCATCAGTTTTGAGATTTCATATAAATAACGATAATTGCCAAAATTTCAACCTGGGTCAACTTTGACTCTACCGAAATGGTCGAAAAAAACGCAATTGTAAGCTAAAAAATCTTTTATTTTAGTAATATTCAATCATTTACCTTCCTTTTGCAACAAACTTGGAAGTCTCTAGCACAATATTTTGATTTATGGTGAATTTATGAAAAAAATAACATTTTCTTCACGTCCGCGCGGTAACTCTTCCGAAAAAGTCATACCGTGCGATTGTGGTAATGTTTGCACCATTTTAAATTAGCCATTACATAAAGTTTTATATATGAAAATGTGCGCAATTTCATGTAGAATACAACAAAAAAATAATGAAGGTTGTAGCTTTTCTCATTTTTGAAATATTTGCATATAAATCACGATAAATAGAAAAAAAAAACCACGTTCGATCAACTTTGACTCGACCGAAATGGTCGAAAAACGCAATTGTAAGCTTAAAACTCTTACAGTCTAGTAATATTCAGTCATTTGTCTTCATCTTGAAACAAATTCGAAGTCTCTAGCAAATATTTATGATTTATGGTGAATTTTAAAAAAAATCTTTCCTTCCCTCCGCGGCGCGGATTCTCCTCCACAAATCTCCGAAATTCGTACGTCCCATTCTCGGAATATTTGCTCCGTTTTATATTAGGCATTTCATTGAGTTTTATATATGAAAATGTGCGCAATTTCATGTAGAATAAAACGAAAAATATTTGAAGGTTGTAGCTTTTCTATTTTTGAAATAATTGCATATAAAAATATATATATAAAAAAATTTGACATTCGGTCAACTTTAACTCGTCAGATATGGTCGAAAACTGCAATTGTAAGCTAATACTCTTACAGTATAGTAATATTCAATCATTTGTCTTCATTTTGAAAGAATAGGAAGTCTCTAGGACAATATTTTAGATTTATGGTGAATTTTTTGAAAAAAAATATTTGTTTACCGTGCATTACGAATTCTGCATTATTTTGTGATAATATTTTCTCTGTGTTGCTTTTATCATTTTACAATGTGTTACATACCAAAATAATCGCAATTTAGTGTACATTACAACGAAAAAAAAAGTAACTTGTTACCTTTACCGTTTTGTGCACAGCGCGATTTGAATACAATTACTATATATGAAATTTTGTTTTGCGCTATCATATATCGCATTATTTTATATATGATAATGATAATGTTTTTCATTTCTGGTGTTGCATACTAAACTTCAGGCAATGACAAAAAAAGGAGCCAAAATTGAACTCTTAATCTTGAAAACTAAGCGCGCTGTGATTTTTTGAAAAAATATTTTTCCGCTCCCGTGCTCACTCTGAAACCCCTCGGCATACGGGAGGACAATTTTTTATTTACCGCTCCGGATATATCTCCTAATATAGTTGTCATAGGGCAAAGGTTCAGGGTGGAAAAATTTGACTTTAATGGCAGGATTTTTCACTGTGCAAAGCCCCAATATTTTCTTTTAGATAACATTCAGTTAAGGGTCATGTATATGGAAATTGTAAGAGGAAACATATGGAAGCGGTAAAGGAAACATAATAGCAAACTGGGTATCAGAGAAGATTGGCAGGGGTTGATGGCAGAGGGGAGAGCCAAAGGAAGATCCCAGATGATGAAGTGTAAAGAAAGTAATAGGTAGGTCCATCAAGAGCTAATGGGATGGAACCATTACTGAAACTGAAAGAATCTGTTATCTCACCAACAGTGGTCACAAACTGTTTGCTATGATTTAAATACCCTGTGATTGCATGGTCTTGTGGCTGTAGTTTATTCCATCTACTGCATCTCCAAAGAATAATTACATTTTCCCCACAGGTATTTCACTATTATTTCTCAGATTTATGTATTCTGCTGTTGAACATACAGTATCAAAGAATAAAATTACCATGTATACTCATGTAACATGCAATTCTGCGTATCATGCGACCCCCAAATTTTCACCCAAAAAAAATCCTAAGGTTGGTGGTTCGGCAGGTTAACTATGGCTGACCTAAGTTTCTCTCTCTCTCCTGAAACTGTGAGGAGTGGATATTTTCACTTCTATGGAGATCTCTCTCCTTATGAGGAGCTTCGAGAGGTCTTGCCCACCCAGGGAACTCAGGCCTCCCAAGTGGGATGTGACTCTTGTTTAAGGAGTTTGACTTGTGAACCTTACAAGCCCCTCCAAGAGTCGTTAGACAGGGGGATCTGACCCTCAAGACCATCTTTTGCTGGCCCTGGCATTGTCAAAGAGAGTAGGTGAGCTTCATGGGTCTCTCTAATACATAAATGTTAAAACACCGTCGGGGGATGGGGATCTCTTACACTCGATATTGTCCCAGATTTCGTAGCAAAGACTCAGAATCCTTTGGTCCCTGACACTAGATTCAAGCCCTTTATGACCTCCTCCCTAGAGGACTTTTGTGGGAATGACCCCGACAAGATGCTACTTTGTCCCGTTAGAGTGCTACGGTGCTATCTGAAGAGAACTCGTCATCTCCGTCCTGATCGACGCCTCTTTATTAGCACTGGGTGACCAAGAAAGAGGTGTCCAAGAACACTATCTCTTTTTGGCTTCGTGAGGTGATCAGGAACGTGTACTCCTCTGAAGGGAGGTACAACACTGGTACCTTTCGTCCAAGAGCCCAAGAAGTCAGAGGTATGGCGTTGGTATGGTGCTTAGTGTCCCACCTCATTGGTCGCTGAGTTCAATTCTCGGCCATTTCCATTGAGGAGTGAGAGAAGTGTATTTCTGGTGATAGAAGTTCACTCTCGACGTGGTTCAGATGTCACGTAAAGCCGTAGGTCCCGTTGCTGAATTACTGTTGGTTCCATGCAACGTAAAAATGCCATACAAACATACAAACACAGGTATTTAAGGCAGGGGTTTGGTCCAAACTAGACCACCTTCATCATTCTACCTTTGGGATATAGCCCATAGGTCCTAGGATACCTTTTTCTTGGGATCTGTGGTGGCTGCTCAACAAGTTGTGTAGCTTACCCAGCTCCTCTAACTGGAAAAGGTTGCATCTCGCCTTGTATAACCATGTGAATGTAGATGTGAATGAGTGTGACTGGCTTCTCTTCCTCCTTCATTTGTCTCCTTCTTCCTAGGGGCAAGAGCTGCGGTCATCACATGCTGGAAATAGACAGTCAATGCAGGTAAGCTAGATTACTGAGTCCACTCTGTTCCCTTTCACTAGAGTATAGAAGCATGTATCCATCCCTTCCTTAACAAGGGGGGTAGAGGACATCAGCATGAGACTGTCTTTTTGCTTCCAACTATGTTCTTGTTTTGCTATTCATAAGAGGCTACACTTCCCTCCCTCTTATGAATTGTCCAGAGGTCTGGCCATTGGTCATGCGGTTCCCATACTCCGACCAATTGGACAAAGGCTAGGTTCCCCTCCTCACTCTTACAACCAGGATGGGAACCTTGGTTGGGCAAACACCAGTCTGTTCACATGACTTATCAGATTCCTCCCTCCAATTAGTGAGTCTTCCTAATGTAAAGGACTGAGAGTTTGTATAATGTGTAGGAACAAAGCACACTTTTTAAAAAGTAAATTGTATTGTTTTTCCTAGTTATACAAAACCTGAGGTCCTTTACATTTATGCCACTCTCATGCCACCCCTCAATCTGTTCCTAGGCCTAAAGCAAAGTGGAATGTTTACGTCTTGTCGGGCGGAACTCCCGATTATTGGACAAGCAGTTACTGCCTAACTACCTTGGTGTTAGTCTTCTACAACCAATTTTCAGCCTACGCTGAAATTGTAATTCCTAATGTAAAGGACCTCAGGTTTGTATAGTTAGGAAAAATAAACATTTTACTTTAAAAAAACAAATAAAATGGGATTTTAAAATGAATTGAATTTCACCTTCACTCTGTGATATTATGTACGTACATGAATGCTTATTTTATTGAGTCATGTATCTTCGTTATGACCTAGTGACGCAAAGAAAATTTCTTTACTCATGTGGGGGAGGGAGAAAGAAAATGGCGCCCCCATGAAGTAGGGGTAACGTTAGTCCAGTATTACCTCGACATGTGAGTGCTCCAACATACAAGCATTCCGAGATACGAGCCAGCCTCTGAGCAAAATTTGCCTTGAGGTACAAGCACAATACTATTGAGATATGAGCACGCTTACAGATGCTAACGCTATATGGCCGAGCGCTCTAAGCCTGCTTCACTCATTCAGTTCACGTGATCGTTGACCTCTGTACACATCTCCCATGTTGTGTTTGTGTTATTTATGTGATTTTCACTGTATTGTGAACATTCTTTGATGGGTCCTAAGAAAGCAAGTGGTAAGGTTGGCAGTGAGAAGAAAAAACACATGATGACGATGGAGATTACGCATGAAATTATTGAGAAACATGAGCGTGGTGTCTGCGTGAGTTTGTTGGCACGCGATTACAAGCGGAGTGCACACTGCTGTTAGCTGCTATCATCTGTTTCGAAGGTAAGAACTCATAATAAAACCACATTTTATTTCATAACACAGTAATCATTTATTATATCATTTTATGTATGTACAGTAGTACCTCGAGATACAAAATTAATCCATTACGAGGCGTCCTTCGATCACGAGGTTTTCGTATCTTGGACCACATTTTTACATGTAAATGGCTAATCCGTTATAAGCCCTCCAAAAACACCCCAGTAAATTATATTTTCCAGCCTACAACACATGCTCTAGGGTTACGACGCCGATCCGGCGGAAGAAATATGACTCCAAAAAGGCAAAATACTGTACATACTTGAGTAATATTCAACTGCATGTAATGTTCAACCCCATTTTTACTGCATATATTAGGACTTTAGCATATGTCCCTTAGCAATAAGCCTAGCCTATGTTAGCGGTTTGCTACTGTAGGCCTAGTCTATGATTCTGACATCTAAACCTATGAAGCTAAAAGCTTAGAATATGCCAATAAAAATGATATTGTTAAGATACAATAAAGTTTGTTCATACTTACCTGGCAGATATATATATAGCTGTATTCTCTGAAGTCCGACAGAATTTCTAAAACTTACGACACCCGTAGTGGGAGTTGGGTGGTTAGTACCCATTCCCGCCGCTGGGAGGCGGGTATCAGGAACCATTCCCATTTTCTATCAGATTTCTATCTCCACTGTCTACTGAGGGGAGGAGGTGGGTGGGTACTAAAAATATATATATCTGCCAGTAAGTATGAACAAACTTTATTGTATCTTAACAATATCATTTTGTTCATGAAAACTTACCTGTCAGATATATATATAGCTGAATCCCACCTTTGGTGGTGGGAGAGACAGAAAAAGGATTTTAGGAAACATATAAATGTAGATGATTGGTCATCTTGGTTCCTTACCTGTTAGCATAGCTGACTTCGTGATTACTGTCACCCAAGCCTGCTTCTGCTTCACTAGAGTTACCAACAAGGTAGTGACCTGTGTAGTTGGTGCGCTCTAGATGATCTGTCAACGGGGACGGGACCACAATGTGACTAGACCATGACCATACTTCTGAGGGCAACGAGGCAAAACCACCACCTAAGTTAGCCTAACAACAAACTCCCATATACCAAAGGCTGGAAAGGAAGGAGACCGTACTCGGCGGCCGACCCTACAACCATTAAACATTACAAATATTAAAAACTCACCTACCCTTTTCTATGGGAAAGGATGAGTGCTACCTCCTGCCCCCAAAATAGTGTCTGCGGCGACGTATGGTCGAGAGAGTAACAGTTTTCATAGGTCGTTCTCACCTCCCGTAGGTAGTGCGAGGTGAACACTGAGTTACTCCTCCAAAAGTAGCACTTAAAATGTCTTTAAGAGCCATGTTTTTTCTGAAAGGCTATTGAGGTCGAAATAGCCCTTACTTCGTGCGCATTAACTTTTAGCAGCTTAAAGTCGCTGTCTTTGCAAGAAGAGTGCGCCTCCTTAATGGTGTTTCTTAAAAAGAATGCCAGTGCATTCTTGGACATGGGCATGTTGGTCTCTTGACCGAACACCATAAGTTCTCCGCAGAACCTCTACAATCCTTCGTTCTACGAAGATACTCTCTAAGAGCCCTAACAGGACACAGGACTCTTTCTGGCTCTTGACCAATGATCTCGCCATACCCTTGATCTCGAACGTTTTAGGCCACGGATTGGAAGGGTTTTCGTTTTTGGCCAGAAACGACATACCCAAAGAGCAGACCGCATTATGCCCTTTGAAGCCGACGTATTTACTAATAGCCTGTATTTCGCTAACTCTCTTCGCCGTCGCCAGAGCAGTTAGGAATACAGTTTTCTTCGTCAAATCTCGTAGAGACGTAGAGTAAAGAGGT
Organism: Macrobrachium nipponense; assembly: GCF_015104395.2. Classification (NCBI taxonomy): domain Eukaryota; kingdom Metazoa; phylum Arthropoda; class Malacostraca; order Decapoda; family Palaemonidae; genus Macrobrachium; species Macrobrachium nipponense. Next base: position 137,059,634 of record NC_061100.1, on the reverse strand, counting down.
TCAAAGCGATTTGACATTAAATATTTGAGGACCACATCCAGGTTCCACGAAGGTAACTTTGGTAGCGGCACCTTGGTCGTCTCGAAAGATCTCAATAGATCATGGAGATCCTTGTTATTAGCGAGGTCAAGACCTCTATGGCGAAAAACTACAGATAAGACGCTTCTGTAGCCTTTAATGGTTGACACTGCAAGCTTCAGATCTTGTTTAAGATAAAGCAAGAAGTCGGCGATCTGGCTCACAGAGGTAGTGTAGAGGAAACTCCTTTTCTCTTACACCAACTTCTAAAGGCTGCCCACTTCGATTGGTAAACCGCGATTGATGATGGTCTCCTCGCGGTGGCGATAGCTTTGGCCACTGGTTTCGAAAACCTCTCGCTCTGGCCAACTTCTGGATAGTCTGAACGCAGTCAAACTCAGAGCGGAGAGGTTTTTGTGGTACCTCTCGAAGTGGGGCCTGTTGAGTAGATCTCTCCTTAACGGAAGAGATCTCGGATAATCCACCAGGTAGAACTCACCTCTGTGAACCAGATCGCTGCGGGCCAAAAGGGGGCGATTAAAGTCAACCTCGTCCCCTCCGATCTGCAAATTTTCTCATCACCTCCCCCAGGATCTTGAAGGGGGGGGGGGAAAAGCGTAGAGATCTAAGGCCCGTCCAAATCCATAGAAAGGGCGTCTACTGCTACTGCTCCCGGATCGGACCGAACCGGGGAGCAATACAGGGGAAGTCTCGCCGTCCTTGATGTTGCAAAGATGTCCACTAAGGGACATCCCCAAAGACCCCACAGCTCCTGGCATACGTCTTGATTGAGGTCCACTCTGTCGGCAATAACTGTCCTTGTCGACTGAGGAGATCTGCCCGGACGTTCTCGACTCCGGCAATGAACCTTGTCAATATCGTGACTTCTCTCTCCTTTGCCCAAAGTAGAATCTCTTTCGCTAGAGCGAACAGAGCGAGAGTGTGTTCCTCCTTGTTTCTTCAAGTATGCCAGGGCTGTGGTGTGTCCGAGTTGACTTGAACTACACGACGGGAGACTTTGTTCTGGAAGAACTGGAGCGCTAATTGAACCGCTGCCAGCTCTTTGAAGTTGATATGCCAGGTTACCTGTTCCCCTCTCCAGGTACCTGACACTTTCCTCCCCCCCTAGAGTTGCTCCCCACCCCGTGGATGACGCGTCGGAGAACAACACTAGGTCGGGGTTCTGAAGCTTGAGGGATATGCCCTCTGACAGCTTCCACGGATCGAGCCACCATCTTAGATGGTTCTTCACCTCTTCCGAGATGCTTAACTTCATGTCGAAGTGTCCTTGTCTGTCCAGTTGTCCGACAGAAAGAACTGAAGAGGTCGGAGGTGTAGCCTCCCCAGGGAAACAAACTTCTCCAGCGAGGAAATGGTCCCCAGCAGACTCATCCATTCCCTCACCGAGCATGAATCCTTCCCTAGAAAGGCTGACACTTTTTCTATGCCTTGTTGCTGACGTTCCTGGGACGGAAAAGCCCGAAAAGCCACTGAATCCATCTGAATCCCCAGATACACGATGGACTGTGTTGGGGTCAGATGTGACTTTTCGAAGTTCACCAGAAGTCCAGGGACGCAGCTAAAGACAGAGTCGTTTGCAAGTCCTTCAGGCACCGGGTCTGCGAGGAGGCTCGTATGAGCCAGTCGTCCGATAGAGCGAGATTCTGATGTTGGAAAGATGGAGCCACTTCGCCACGTTCTTCATTAAGATGGTGAAGATAAAAGGGGCCGTACTCAGTCCGAAACAAAGAGCCCTGAATTGAAAGACCTTCCCTTTCAGTACGAACGGAAGTACTTTCATCGATTGGGGATGTATCGGGACGTGAAAGTAGGCTCCTGTAGGTCGAGTGATACCATCCAATCTCCAGGTCTTAAGGCCCCAGAACTGACTGAGGTGTCTCCATCTTGACCTCTGCTTTTCTATATAGAGGTTTAGACGACTTACGTCCAAGACCGGCCGCCACCCTCCCGATTGTTTCGGTACAAGAAACAATCTGTTGTAAAATCCTGGCGTTTGCCAGGTCTAAAACCTGTTCTACTGCTCGTTTCCTCGAGCATCTGCTCGAGCAGGTCGAAAAGTATCCTCCGTTTTTTTGTTTGAGGATACGATGGGGACAAGTCCCTGGGGGTTGGGGGTGGAAGTCAACGGGGCGGCTTTATGAAAGGGATCTTGTAACCCTTCTCTATGACGTCGAGAGACCAGGTGTCCACCTCTCTTTCTCTCCAGGCTTCTGCAAACAACTGCAGCCTGGCTCCTACCGGTGGCTGAGGAACGATCTCTCACTTTCTTGCCCCTAGACTTGGAAGGGGCTCTACCTCTAGGAAGGCTTCTTCCTCGGGGAGGCGATCTAGCGGAAGTCCCTCCACGAAAGGGCTTCTGCTTTCTAACGGTTGGGCTCCTGAAGACGTTGAAGGGCCAGCCGGACGTCTCGAAGACTGAGCCAACAGTTCTTGCGTGGCTTTCTCTTGAAGACTAACTGCCAGATCCTTCACCATAGCTTGGGGGAAGAGATGACTCGAGAAGGGAGCATACAAAAATGTTCTGTCCTCTGTGCGGGAGAGACAGACTTAGCCGCAAAGTTGCAATAAAGCGACCTTTTCTTCAGCACCCCTGCTGAAAAATGAGAGGCTAACTCCTCTGAGCCATCCCCTGATGGCCTTGTCCATGCATGACAATACACTGGACCAGCTCCCCCAAGCTGATCGAGTCTGGCTTACGAGACTGGTTGTCTAAAGCTCCGAGACACCAGTCTAAGAAGTTGAAGACCTGTAAGGACCTAAACAGTCCCTTCAAAAGATGGTCCAGTTCGGAAGGTCGTCCATGACACTTTAGCTGAGGCTAAAAGGGCCCTCCTTGAGGCATCACCACGCTGGCGAAATCACCTTGAGCAGACGTAGGAACCGTTCAAACCTAATTCCTCGCCTGTTTTCATACCACATCCCTGCCTTAGCCTTACCGCTAAGTCTAGACGGAGGCATGGGCGAAAGTAGTCCTTCCCTTTGCTTTCCTAGACTCCATCCAGGCGTTTAACCTTCCGGAAAGCTCTTGTCTAGTAGACAAAGACATCTTCATTTTCACGAACCCTGGAGTCTTGCTTGTCTTCGACGACGAAAACTGTGAAGGAGGAGAAGGAGGGGCAGAAGGCTGGAAAGTATCCCCAAACGAATCGCGAAGTAGCCGTGCCAAAACTTGGTAATCTGACGAAGCAGACGTAGCAGGTTGTTCTTCGTCAACATCCTCAGAAGAACCGCTAAGTTCTCCTTCTTCTTACCCGAGTGAAAACTCCGAAGGAAAGAGGCACAAGTCCTTTCGCTCCAAGTCTCCTATCCCGAACGATGACGAGAAGAAGAGGGTAACGGATCCTTAAACAGTCACAGGATCAGGAATCATCCCTTAGAGGCGAACGTGAAGAAGAAGGAAGACGTGAAGCGTCAGCCAAAGCCTCGGGAACAACATCCGAGTGATAGCGAACTTTCCACATTCGCGTCCACAGAGCTCTTACTACAACGTCTACGAGCGTCCAACCTAGCGTCCTCTCGAGCGTCCAAATCAGCGTCCGACCGAGCGTCCAGCGAAGCGTCCAAAGGAGCGTCCATCGTAGCGACTCTTCAACATCCCGCGAAGCGTCCTTACAACGTCCCGCGAAGAAACTTGATCAGCTACCCGACTAGCGTACCGTAGAGCGTCGACACTCTCATGTCGAAGAGGGGCAGAACGCATAGAAGTCCGTCCGACAGCTACAAACTCGTCGTCAGCAGAAGCGTCGAAGTCGGAACGCCGAGCGTCCATCTCGACGAGAAGAGAAGAGGAGCATGAAGAGATCTCTCTCTAACCTGACGTCTAACGTCACTCTAGACGAACCCTGGGGAGCAGAACGAAGTCTAGAGGGCGAAATATCAGGAGACGGGGACGAAAGAGAGCAGTTGGAGAAGACTGCCTTGTTCTCTTGATCGGAAGTCTATCGTCTTTCTTGCGACGAGGAACCGTCTCCTTCTGCTTAAGTAAAGCATCCAGTTGCCGTTGCATAGCAATGATGATCTCCGTCTGAGAAGTCTCCTTACGCGGAGACGACTGCGCTTGTGAGAAGGAGAGGGGCGAGGGGACGCCTTCTTCCTTCTCCCAGGAACAGCCTTGGCTCTAGAGCGACTGGGGCGCTGCGGGCGTCATCATCAGATGACGTCCTAGACTTCTTCTGGGGCGGAAAAGCTACGCTTTCCGGAGAAGAATGCCACTCAGACATAGCATGATGTGAAGCGTCAAGATCTTGAAGAGTCCTCTTCAAAGGTCGCGAATCCGAACGAGATTCCCACCCCTTGCGCGGGGGAGACGCGTCGGAAGACGAGAAACAATCCTTCAGGATACGTGCTCGAGCACGCTCCTTAGCAGCCTGGGAAGCGTCCACAGGAAACTGCTGAAGGGACGTCAGATCGGTGGGGGGGGTCCCCGTAACCCTCCTTCGGCCTTCGACATGCCCTCTCCCTGAGTCCTGGGAGTCCGGCAGAGGTCCCAGCCTAGAGGTGCTATAGGGCCGATCTGACGCCCCCTCCACTTCACTAGGGGCACTATCACTGCACTTATTATGCCTGTTTTCAAGGGCAAGCACTTTAGATTCAAGCGTCTTCAATGAATCCAGGATAAGTGAAAGGGCATTACCCTCCGCAGACACCACTTGAGGGCCCGAAGGCAACACTTATGGGGTTAGGAGACACAAAATCTAAAGGAGGGTTAGAAGGGGATACATTAAGACCCTGTCTGCTACCCGACTTACTCCTGGAGGAAGACCTCCTGATCCTATCACGTTCTAACATTATTTACGTAGGATTCATACGTCTTCCATTGTAAATCATCCAAGCTTTCACACTCATTACAGCGCAAATCATATTTACACTCTTGCCCCCTACACCCTTTACACAAGGTGTGAGGATCAACCAAGGCTTTTGGTAGCCTAACCTTGCATTCCACTTTCGAACACACCCTGGCGCTAGCCGAACTACATCCCAGACATATTTAAGGAAAAAAACTAAGCCAAATTCAAACAGTCCAAAGTCACGTATGCCAAGCTATCGATCCAAAACCAAAAACCAAAAAGTCAAGAGGATACTCAAGCAATGAAAGTTTTCCAAAATCCTGAGGCGGAGGTGTGTAAAACAGATTTTTTACGACACCGGCGACAGAAGAAATCTGATAGAAAATGGGAATGGTTCCTGATAGCCGCCCTCCCAGCGGCGGGAATGGGTACTAACCACCCACTCCCACTACATGTGTCGTAAGTTTTAGAAATTCTGTCGGACTTCAGAGAATACAGCTATATATATATCTGACAGGTAAGTTTCATGAACAAATGTATAAATAATCAGTATGTACTCATTTCAAATAATTATTAATTAATCATTAATTATAATACACAAACAAACAAAAAGAAAACCTTCCAATCGATTGTTTACATTCAGCTCTTACAAGTACCGAACGAACGCCAAGCAATCACTTTTCCTAGGACACAGTAAGCCATAAATTTTCATTAGTATCTCTCTTCAACTAATGAAAACTACCCAACATATAATAACCATCATCTTCTATTCTTTATTCTATCTTTAACTAATGGAGATAGGCGAGTTACTGACAGCTAATATTAAAACAGAAGAAGAATTCTAAAAAATACGTATTTGTTGGCTTCATGATAGCAGTCTGATTTATTTTATATTTTATGATATCTAATTCACAATTTTTTTTATTAAATGTATTGCATGTACTCATTTCAAATAATTATTAACCCTTACTTAAACGCCAAAGCGTAAAAATCAAAAAAACTCCCTCGAATGCTGGAGCCGATTTTGAGTGAGCACGGAAGCGGAAAAAATAATTTTTTTCAAAAATCACAGCGCGCTTAGTTTTAAAGATTAAGAGTTCATTTTTGGCTCCTTTTTTTTGTCATTGCCTGAGTTTAGTATGCAATCATCAGAAATGAAAAAAAAATATCATTATCATATGTAAATAATGCGATATATGGTAGCGAAAAAAAAAATTCATACATAATTTGTATTAAAATCACGCTGTGCAAAAAACAGTAAAAGCTAACGAGTTTCTTTTGTTTTCGTTGTATTGTACACTAAATTGCAATCATTTGATATATAATATATGTAAAACAATAAAATCAACACCGTAAAAATATTATCACAAAATGATGTACGAATTCGTAACGCACGGACATAACAAAAATATTTTTTTCAAAAATTCGCCGTAAATCTAAATATTGTTCTAGAGACTTTCAATTTGTTTCAAAATGAATACAAATGATTGAATATTACGATACTGTAAGAGTTTTAGCTTACAATTTGCGTTTTTCGACCATTCGGTAGAGTCAAAGTTGACCGAACGTTGGTTTTTTTTTTTTGGTTTTTTTCTATATCGTGATTTATATGCAAATATTTCAAAAATGAGAAAAGCTACAACCTTCAAATATTTTTCCTTTTATTTTACATGAAATTGCGCACATTTTCATATATAAAACTCTATGAAATGCCTAATATGAAACGGAGCAAATTTTCCGAGAATTCGATGTACGCAATTCGGAGATTTATGGCGGAAAATCCGCGCGAGGAGGGAAGGGAAGGAAAGTTTTTTTTCATAAATTCACCATAAATCGAAATATTGTGCTAGAGACTTCCAATTTGTTGCAAAATGAAGTTAAATGATTGAATATTACTAAAATATGAGAGTTTTAGCTTACAATTGCGTTTCGACCATGTTTCGGTCGAGTCAAAGTTGAGCGAACGTGGTTTTTTTTTCTATTTATCGTGATTTATATGCAAATATTCCGAAAATAGAAAAGCTACAACCTTCAATAATTTTGTTGTATTCTACATGATATTGCGCACATTTTCATATATAAAACTTTATGTAACGGCTAATTTAAAATGGTGCAAATATTACCACAATCGCACGTATGATTTTTTCGGAAGAGTTACCGCGCGGAACATAAGGAAAATGTTATTTTTTTCATAAATTCACCATAAATCGAATATTGTGCTTGAGACTTCCAATTTGTTACAAAATGAAGGTAAATGATTAAATATTACTAGAATATAAGTGTTTTAGCTTATAATTGCATTTTGTTTTTCGACCATTTCGGTAGAGTCAAATTGACCGAAGGTTGAAAATTTGTCACTTACCATTTTTTTTTTTTATATGAAAATATTTTCAAAACTGATAAAAGCTACAACCATGGGTTGTTTTTAGTTGTATTGTGCATGAAATTGCTCACATTTCCATATATAAAACTTTATGTAACGGCTAATTTAAAATGGTGCAAACATTACCACAATCGCATGTATGATTTATTTCGGAAGAGTTACAGCGCGGACGTAAGGAAAAAGTTTTTTCATAAATTCACCATAAATCAAAATATTGTGCTAGAGACTTCCAATTTTTTTGCAAAATTAAGGTAAATGATTGAATATTACTACAATATAAGTGCGTTTTAGCTTACAATTGCGTTTTTTCGACCATTTCGGTAGAGTCAAAGTTGACCGAAGGTTGAAATTTTGGCACTTATCGTTATTTATATGGAAATATTTCAAAACTGATAAACAAAAGTTACAATCATGAGTATTTTTTTGTTGTATTCCTAAATGAAAATTCCGCACATTTTCATATAAATACTTCCATGTAACGGATAATTTAAAATGGTGCAAAAATTATGTCAAAGTGACGAAATAATTTTTGAGATGGTGTCACTGATACTTTTTAGTGCGATAAGAAAGAAATTCGCGCTTGCGCGCCTGCGTAACGATTGTAAACAAACACAACGCCTTGATCCGTGAACTCCCAGCATCCCCAAGGCGCGTGATTCAATAGTTTTAGGCTGGTAGGCCTATAAGTATTTTTTTTCCTCGAATTTTTGAAAAAAAAATTTTTTGAGCCGACGTATGGTACGTCCATATCGGAAATCGGGGGAGATTTTGACTCGACGTTTAATACGTCCATTCGGCGTTTAAGGGTTAAGTAACCATTAACTATAATAAAAAAAAAAAAAACAAAAAAAAAAAAACTTCCAAACTTCTGTTTACCATCCAGCACTTACGAGTATCGCACAATCGCCAATCAATCACTTTTCCTAGTACACAGTAAGCCATAAATTTTCAATATCTCTCTTCAACTACTGAAACTACCAAACAGTATATAATAACTATTCATTTCTATTCTTTATTCTATCTTTACTAATGTTTTTTTTTTATTAAATGTATTGCATGAATAAGTTTTCAATTTAGAGCATCCTTTTTTACCAATAGAATACTAAAGCACAAGGGGTAGATGCCTGACCAATAGGAGAGCAGGATCTTATGGGGTGACTAGCATCAGGAACCAATGGGAGAGTGGAGGATGGTGGCGAGTTTAGTCAGTTGGCGGCGCGGGAGTTTTAAAATTTTTCCTGGTGGTCCGGGCAAATCTCGGTACTTTCACAGCAACAACCTTTCGTAACTTGAGCAATTTTCGTATGTAGCGCTGTAAAATTTTTTTTTTGGTTTTTTTCGTATTTGCTTTCTTATCTCGAGTTTTTCGTAAGTTGAGTCTTTCGTATGTCGAGTACCACTGTATGTACAGTATGTCTAAACAGTATAGCAATTAAAAACATGTTTTTTCCATTGATGTTATCATTGATTTGGGTCTTTTTTTTGAGGGCCGGAACAGATTAAGTTTTTGTAAGTTATTTTATACAGGAAAAAATTTAATTGAGATATGAGGAAATTGACTACGAGCTCGCGGTCCATGAACGAATTATACTCATATCTCAAGGTTTTGCTGTATACATATGTACATAGAATTTACTGTAACTATTTTTACGTCAACCATTTACATATTTCTTTTTTAAGGGTAATATATAAACTAACTTTAAATAAAATTACAGTAACTTTAATTTTATACTAATAAAAGGCTACCTTGTAATACTTAGGGTGGAGCATGATTAGGGTCATATTTAGTGTTCAGACTCCAGAAGTAAGCATTTATTGGTATTTTTGGGTAGTGCTCTTTTGGGGGCCCGGCCATGTAACAACCTGATCCTACCCAACCACGTGCGACCTTAATCCTTATTCTAACGCAGAATTCAAATCGTCAGCATGTCGTCTTCACGTCACGTTGAATTTGCCCGCTGTCAATAAACGGTCACGCACTTTGAATTAGGGAAGTTGTGTAGTGATGAGAGTGAATTTCTTGCTTGTGTTTCTCATAGAAAAGTGGCCTTTTAGGCGATTTCAGTGGTGTGTGTAAACAGTGTAATCAAGGAACAGTTAATCTTGTGAAAGATGAAGACCGTTACGTTTGGAGATGTAGTTTTAAAGAAATGTACAAAATGTATCTCAATTAGGCATGGTTCATTCTTCTTAGGGTCACATCTTGATTTCAGTATACTACTTTATTGCACCTAATTCATGGGTGATTCATGAACTTCCACAAAAATATATGCAAAATGATATTGAAAACAGGTTCAGCACATACAATGGTGGACTGGTACAAATTTTACCGCGAAGTCTGCATTGAGATTCTGGTGAGTGGTAATCGTAAAATCGGCGGACCAGGACACGTTGTTGAAATAGATGAATCTAAATTAAACAAAAATTTCATAGTGGCAGACGTGTTGAGGGTTGTTGGGTGCTCGGCACGGCATTGATCGTGAGACTAAGGAAACTTTTTTTTTCAAGTTACAGATAGATCTG
>NC_061100.1:136957387-137049402 GCF_015104395.2 Macrobrachium nipponense | reverse complement strand
GAGACGGCGATTTCCGCTCTTTTTCATGAATTGAACCCTTGAATTATGTCTCGGTGCCGAGGGCGGGCGCGACTCGCGCCGAGTCATGTATTTTGGGCGAAAGTGTGTAATGAAAGATGTAAGTACTCTTTTTCATTATATTTTTGCCCTGTGCGTTCGTTTTGCCGAGAGCTTGATTGCGCTCGGCAAGAGCCTCTTATTTTGTATGAATAGAATGCAATGAAAGTGGATTCGCAATGCAGTTTTCTTTTCATTTTCATTTATTAATTGCATCAAATTTAATTTTGGATCAATTTCCGCTCTTACCCGGGAATTAATCCTTACGATTTATTGCTGTGAAAGTGAAAATAGCAAGTGCAGTATGTTCATTTTCATATATATTTTATGATAGACTCATATTATTATGGATCAAGTTTCCGCTCTTACCGGGAATGATTTTTCCCTCTTTAAGTTCTATGAAGTGAATCGCAAGTGCAGTATTCTGTTTCATTTTCATATTACTTTTCATGCTGTGCGGGGGTAGGGGAAGCGAAGGTCTGCCTGGAAGTCGTCGGAAAGCTCTCCCCGCGACTCCCTTGGTATCCGATTCTTCGTCTTCTTTCCTGCCCCCCCCCCCCCGCTCAGCTTCCTCGTATTTTGTTTTTGGGGTCTTCCTTCCGTTCGGGGTGGGGCATGTCTCCCCCCCCCGTGCGTGAGGGAACCCCTCTTACTAATCTGTCTGTGCTACCGCAGGTGCTACAGCCGTGGGAGACGACCTTGGACAGGTATGGACCACTGCGGCTGCAGGGCGTGCCTAGCATCCACGATCTGCTGCAGAGTCTAGCGAGGTCTGGGGCGGTGACCTTGGAGTGGTCTCCACTACAACCTTCACGGCCGATTATGCTGCTTCCCCCCGCTGGTCTACACTCCCCATAGCTGTGTCGGTGACGCCGTTCTGCCGCTTCTGGAGGCCGGTCGCCGCCGTACCGAGGAGGGGTATGCCGCCGCCGCCTGTGTTTTCTTCGTGTTGCCTGCCCCAGACTTCCGCTGTTCCAGCAGCTCGCCCCTGGACCGGCCGCCAGTACCACGCTGGCTGCCGATGATTCTACGAGGCGATGGCTGGGCCTGCCGTACCTGCGCTGATGTGGTTCCCGCTACTGGCTTGGCTGTCCCTTCTGTGTTTACCGCTGCCGCTGTTCCTGCCGCTCCTGAGCTGGTTGCTGTTCCTGTCGCTCCTGGTTCCTGCGCCTGTCCAAGCTGGTCCTGCCCATGTGGTGTGTCTTCCCCAGTCCCAGGTCCTTCCGGACAGGTGCAGTCGGGCCGTGTTGCTTCGGCAATAGGCCCGACTCCGGCCTGGATGGAGGACCTGATGACTGTCCTGCGTGAGCTGACTAAGAAGAGGAAGGTGTCATCTTCGTCTTCGTCTGTTGCTGCCTCTTCCCCTTCGACTTCTAAGGCCCATAAGCCGAAGAAGAAGAAGGCTGCCTCCCCCCCCTAAGAAGTCTCCTTCGGGAACTTCTAAGGGCCCGTCCCACCTCGGTGGGACGGGGGGCCCTTCTGCTGGTCCTCCTGCTCCTTCGGGAGCGGGGCCCGTCTCCCCTTCCGTAAGGAAGAGATAGACGGGGACCAGAGGAGTATCGGTTAGCTCTGGTACTTCCTCGCCTGGTGCTAGCGGCGATGCCGCTACGCCAGGTTCCGGCTCGGTCTCTCGTTCGCGGGAGATCCCGAGTGTACGCTCTCCCTCGGGAGACCGTGCAGCCAGAGTTCGCTCGGCGCCAAGACCACGGCACGGAGCAGAAGGCTGGCGAGAACCGCTCAGGTGACTCTCGCCAGGCCAGCGGCCGCTCTCGCAGCGACCAGCTGGTAACCGGGTTTTGTTATTCCCCCTAAGAAGACTCCTTCGGGAACTTCGAAGGGCTCGTCACATTCCGGTGTGACGGGGGGGTTCTTCTGCTGGTCCTCCTGTTCCTTCGGGAACGGGGGCCCGTCTCCCCTTCTGAGAAGAAGAAGAAGACGGGGACCAAGGGTGTGCTGGCTACCGCTGGTACACCCTCGCCTGGTCTTGGCAGCTCTGCTGCTAAGCCAGGTACCGGCTCGGTTTCTCGTCCGCGAGAAGTTCCGAGTGTACGATCTCCTTCGGGTGACCGTGCAGCCAAAGTTAAGACGCCTGAGTTCGCTCAGCGTCATGACCGAGGCACGGAGCAGAAGACTGTCGAGAGCCGCTCAGGTGACTCTCGCCAGGCCAGCGGCCGCTCTCGCAGCGACCAGCCGGTACCATCCCGTGGACGTGACGGTCTCTGACCGGCCACGGGTTGAGGCTGGGAAGAGGTCCCCCAGGTCCCCTCGACCGACGGTACCAGCCTCGGCTGGTACCAGCGGTTTGACGTGCCGCGAGGACGTCACACGGTCTCACGCGAAAGCGAGCTCTGCAGGTCACCTGACCGCCGTCCCACAGGGACCGGGCGGATACGGTGACCAGCAGCAGCTCGTCTGACGCACAGGACCGGGGTCGACGTGCTCAGTCGAGCCGCTCGCCACAGGTGAGCGGCACGGCCAGGCCTGCAGATCGATCCCCACCGCGGTTGGTGATCGGCTGCAGCCCCCCACGTACGCTGGTCCTGCCGAGCGAGCGGGGGCGGGGAGCGTCAGGTCTGTCTCTCCACTACTTCACTTCCTCGGGCTACACCGGGGAAGAGCGAGGTAGCTAGGAGTGATCGTGAGAGGTGCGCCGCTCACGATCTCTACACGACGCCGCACGTGCCACGTAATTGGTCTTAGGACCAACCAGGACGTACGCGCAAGTGATTGAGGCGACCGTCAGGGGGAGAGGGGGTAGCGTCAGTTCTGTCTCTCCGATACCTTCAACTTCCTCGGCATACGCCAGGAAGAGCGAGGTATATAGGAGTGATCGTGAGAGATGCGCCGCTCACGATCCCGTCACGACGCCGCACGTGCCAGGTTGGTCTTAGGACCAACCAGGACGTACGCGCAAGTGATTGGAGGCAACCGTCAGGATCTGTTGCTGGTCCTTCTCAAGGAAGGAGGGTCCTGGGAGCTGCTCTTGTTGGAGGGGACTGGACGGTCCTACTCCTCAAGACGCTGTAACTTCGAGATTCAGAGTAACTTTACCCAGGTTATTGCACTGATTCGTCAGCACAAACCGACGGGGGGAAGGATCGCCGCTCCCACCAGCAGAGCCCATGTCTCTGCTCGAGTCGTTTTGGGGCCCGAGAGGGAACCCAAACCGACGGTGGGTATGCCGCGATCGGAGCTTGCCGATTCTGTCTTGAACCAGAGTCTCTCGTCTCCGGACAAGAAGGCTCTCTCAGTTCTGGCCGGTCGATCAAGCTACTTCCACCTCCTCTACTGCGACAGCGGCGTTTCTACGTGTCTTCGGACACCGTATTTAAATACTCCTTCGGTCCTCCTGAGAGGTTTCGACCTCGACGAGGACTGGAATGAGTCGGAGGACGGTATCGGCTCTCTCCTGTCAGGTGTCGATCAGCCCCACCCAGACGACGTTCACAGTGGCGGCAGACCCTTACCTACAGTGAGAGTTCGTAACCCTCCTCGGGAAAACGTTTTCTCCTGACGATACGTTTTCCAGACTCTGAGAGGCCATCGCCGCAAGGCGATGGCTGCTCCTACTCTTCTCCAACTGCTAGTTCCACTGGGAAGGCGAGCGAGTATCCAATTCCTCCCCCATTCCCTTCCTCTCTCCTTACGGCTACGAGGGAAAGGGGAAGGATCCTACAGAGATTTTCTCTGTAGGATCCCACGTTGGGGACTGCGCTACCAGGGGGGACCTTCGGGTCCTACCTGACGTAAGCCCGGTCGTTGAGGAGGGATCCTGCCCCCATTCTCCGATTTCTACGGGAATCGAGAGGACCACCAGCCGATATCGTTTGACGAATTCGGTGGGGGTTTCGCAGACTGCTTAGAATTCTACGGAATTTCTAGCGCATTCAGTGTTAGAGTTTCTTACGATCTCCAAACACATAGGCGAGACCACGGTCCAAAGTGAGCGAGACGAGAATCCCCGATATGTTACACGATAATCGGGAACCTCGCCTATGCTCGAATTCAAATGGAATTTCTAGCATTAGGAAGAAGACTGCTGCTGAAGAAGACTATCTCACAGTAGGCGACCAACTTGGAATAGAGAAGAACGACGGGAATATCCAGTTTGGCTGGAACTATCGTCTAGTATTCTGTTCACCATTGAAGCTTTCCTTCGAGGAAGATTCTCCTTCATCTCTTTAAACCCTATTAAATATCAAGCAAAACCCCAAACTATTATACTCATATGCGAAGAAGATGAATAAAAGAAGAATAGAAATAGGCCCTCTGAGAATTGAAGGGAGATTAACGAATGAAAAAAAGGAAATTTGCAACATACTGGCAGAACGATATAAGAGAGAATTCACCCCTAGAATAGATAATGAAGATAATGATATAGAAGTAAGGGACGAAAATAGTAATATTTAGCTGACTAGAAATTAATGAAGCTGATATTGTGCAGGCAATTAATGAAATTAAAAAATGGAGCTGCTGCAGGGCCGGATGGAGTCCCTGCTATTTTGTTAAAGAAAGTAGTTCATTCTATCGCAAAAGCCACTGCAATATTATTAAGACAAAGTAGATACAGGCAAGATTATGATGAGCACAAATTAGCATATATCACCCTACTTTCAAAAGTGGATCAAGACTAGAGGCAAGTAATTATAGGCCTGTGAGTCTAACATCACATATTATGAAAGTGTAGAAAGGGTAATGAAGAAAAATATTATGAAACATTTAGCAAAGAAAATTAGAAAACACAATATCGTAGATAAAGTAGGAAGATGGTTAAAAGAATTTTTACACAACAGAAAACAGATAGTTATTGCAAACGATGAGAAATGCGGATGAAACCAAGGTAATATCCGGTGTGCCACAAGGTACGGTGCTAGCTGCAATATTGTTTGTTATTATGATTGAAGACATAGACAGTAATGTTAAGGATTCGGTAGTGAGTAGTTTCGCTGATGACACAAGAATAAGTAGAGAAAATTACTTGTGATGAAGATAGGAACGCTCTACAAAGAGGACCTTAACAAAGTATATGATTGGGCAGAGGTAAATAGGATGGTATTTAACTCTGATAAATTTGAATCAATAAATTATGGAGACAGAGAAGGAAAGCTATATGCATATAGGGGACCCTAATAATGAGACAATCACAAAATAAGGAAGCAGTTAAAGACCTTGGTGTGATGATGAATAGGAACATGTTATGCAATGATCAAATAGCCATTCTGTTGGCAAAATGTAAAGCAAAAATGGGAATGTTGTTACGGCACTTCAAAACAAGAAAAGCTGAACACATGATTATGCTTTATAAAACATATGTTCGTAGTCCACTTGAATATTGCAATATGATATGGTACCCCACCCACTATCAAAGGATATTGCACAAATAGAGAGTGTACAAAGGTCCTTTACAGCTAGAATAGAAGAAGTTAAGGACCTAGACTACTGGAAAGACTACAATCCTTAAAATTATATAGTCTAGAAAGGAGAAGAGAACGCTACATGATAATTCAGGCATGGAAACAGATAGAAGGAATAACAGAAAATATCATGGAACTAAAAATATCAGAAAGAGCAAGCAGAGGTAGATTAATAGTGCCCAAAACTATACCAGGAAAAATAAGGAAAGCACACAGAACATTAATCCACTACGCACCAGCATCGATAATGCAGCGTCTATTCAATGCGTTGCCAGCTCATCTGAGGAATATATCAGGAGTGAGCGTAGATGTGTTTAAGAATAAGCTCGACAATATCTAAACTGCATCCCAGGACCATCCAAGATTGGAAGATGCAAAAATATACCGGAAGATGTACTAGCAACTCTCTGGTAGACATTAGAGGCGCCTCACACTGAGGGACCTGGGGCAACCCGAACGAACTGTAAGGTCTGTAAGGTAAGGAATAGAGAACGAAGGTGGTCGATCTCCAATCCTTATTTTGTTTTCTTGAAGGAAAGAATTTAGGATGGAGATCGTTGTTCAGAATCCTACAAATATACTACGTATATTAACCTCGCGACATGATTCTGCTAAGCAGTTGAATGGTCCGAGGGGTAGGCGCATATCCTGGTTATTCTACGGATTGCGACTTAGACGAAAAGTATTCTAATTGAACTGCAACCCGGGTTGCCTGCAAACCTCCCAGGAGTTTCCAGTTTCAATTTTATATACTTATGGTGTTGTCACAACAACACCATTTAAGCTTTTATATTTACCGAAATTCGTTTCGCTTAAATATAATTGCCTCGAGCATATCTTTTTATGTCGGTGGTTCTAGCCGAACGCATTCCTTCGTGAAAGGATTACTTGGCAACTCAGGATGACGAGTCAGCGACAGCTACTGCGTATGAATTGCCCGAGGCATTTCAGTATCAGCTGCCGCTTTGAGATAGACGGTTGTTTATGTCTTTCTCACCTGCTTTGATTGAATAACAACCGTATCTCTGCCCAACAATCACGGACTTAAGTCTCTGATTAACGGGGATTCTCGCATACATGAATGACCATCTACTACTGTGAAACGCTAGTATTCATCGTCTTCGGTATTGCTGAGAATTTTAAACAGAGATATCTATTCGACTCTCATCTTTCTGTTTACCGCACGGTAACAGAATTCTGTAATAGTCTCTTGCTGCATCGTATCCCGATAATGCGAATGATTTTTGCGGAATCTGAGTTTGTCCTCAAAATATCTTGTATTCGGAGGTGTACAATTGTTCACCCCGGATTAGCAGATGTATTGAAAGACATCGCCTACTCCCACACCTGCCAGCTCTACTTCCAAACGTTCAGCCCATGAGAAGCAGTTCTTCAAGCGGCTCTCCCCCTGTGTTTCATTACTGAAGAACGCCCCGCTTCATTGCACAACGGACAGCAATGAAATGGCGGTTAGCGTTTTCAGTCATTTGTAAGCACAGGTTTAGAATCTTGAGATTCCTTCTCTCGATTCAGCTGGAAGACGTAAGTTGCATTCATTGCCTACCTTCGTCTTCAACGTCACATAGTGTGTTTCTCCTTAAGCTGAGATTCAACGTCTATGAGATTTTCTTGCCATCAGGGACCTCGGTCTTTTGAAGGCAATTGACTTCGCCTTTTGAGCTTATGCATAAGAGAATCATCGCCGCGCCGTCCGGCATCGGTGACTAACAAATATTTTATTTGTTGGTCTCTCAGCATAACTCTTTAAAGGGCGAAGGTCACGTGACTTACCCGGATGCTTGGACAACTTGCCTCTACTGATTCCGAAAGTCAGTCGGCAGCTGTCAGAGCGCCCGAGTCAGTTACGAACTATGCTGTGGACTTAGTTCGGTTGTTCCAGAGCAATCATTACTTCGTCTTAATAGCTTGTCAGTATGAGTACTGTACATAACCAAAGTCGAGAAGAGGGATAGGTCATACGACTATTCCCTTCTTTTCGTCTTAGGTAACTGCATGACTTCTCTTGAGAAGTCAAGCACAAAGGGATGGGGATTTGTGACGCTCGATTTCGTACGATCTTCGTAGCGAAGACTCAGAAACCCTTCGGTAACTGACGATTGGTTCGAGTCCTTCACAATACCCTCCCTAATGGACTCACCGCCTCCGATACGAAGGCTATGCTGCTTTGTCTGTGAAGGTGCGACGGAGCGTGTCTGAAGAAAGAAACTCGACAACCAGGATGAGTGTTGGACGCCTCTTCATCATTCTCTCGCGTCCGCAAGAACTTCTCCGTGGCGCAGGTAATGAAGGCAGGCGCCTGGTCCAACCGGACCGCATGCACCTCCTTCTACCTTCAGGATATTGCCCACAGTTCCTTGGATCTTTTTCCTTGGGAACCGTGGTGGTTGTCAACACGTTGTGTAGTTAACCCAGACCCTCGCAGGCTGAACAGCATCGAGTCCTGGTGTGACCGTAAGAATGGATGAGAATGAGAGTGTGACTGGCTCCTCTTCCCATCTTTTTCTTCCCTCTACCTTTGGGTAGAGGGACACGGTCGTCACCCTGCTGGGTAAGGACGAGATGCAGGTGCTGAGGTAATACAAGATTTGAGAAAAGATACAAGAATTTTTTGTTCAACATGTCTATCATGGATAGACAATGTTATTAAATCAAGATTGAATGTACAAATAGTTGAGGATGAAGAAGAAGAGAAGAGGAAGAAGAAGAAGAAAAAGAAGAAGAGGAAAACGGAAGAGAAGTAAACAAAAATGAAATGACAGAAAAAAAAAAATAAGGAAAACAAAGAACAAGATAAAAGTATGGATGCAGAGATACTCATTGATACTACATATGAGGCAATAAAAAGCAGCATACCTACGAAGAAATAAATTACGATAGACAACAGAAAAGCAAATCCCGAAGAGGCTCTACCCAGATCTATACAATGACGGGAAAGAGGAAAAAATAGACAAGAAAGACAAAATCTGCAACCTTTTGAAAAGAGGGAATTGCAGATTTGGAGAAAGATGTTACTACAAACATCCTAAGATATGTTCAAAACTATGAAATATATGGTAAATGTGCATACTTAGATGGATATGGGGATGATTGCAGAGATCTGCATCAAAAATATTGTAAAAAACCTAAAAGAAGGAAAAGGATGTAAGTCCTCACCCAAAAAATGCAAAATATATGCAACCCTGTAGCCATGAATCATAATCAAATAAATAACCAACCCAAGTAATAAAATCCAAAAATAAGAAGAAACAAATAAAGAGAGAAATCAAGAATATCAGGTAAAAGAGAAAAAGCAAAACCACCAATGAGATATGCAGAGGTGTCAGCAAAAAATTTCAAAGCATCAGCTCCGAAATTATACTCAGAGATGAATAACTGTATTTATTATGCAAGAGGATAATTGCAGAAACGGAAAGTGAGGGAAAATTGCAGATTCAGACACAAATGAATAATTATGATGACGGAAGATCAAATATTATGGAAAAGTTGGATTTTTTAATGTCAGAATTTCTGGAAATGAAAAAAAGAACAACATACCAGAACAGGAAAGAGACATGGGAAAATCCTTATTACTACCAGTATTAAATGAGGAGAAAACACGCAAACCTCATAGTGATGAATGCGCAGGGTTTAGTTTACGAGTAACTCAAAAAGAAAAATAGAGTACTTAGAAGAACTAACCCAAAATGAAAAGAAAATAGATATAATTAATATAAGTGAAACCTGGTATTCCCAAGAGACTGGAATGATGATCAAATAAAAGGGTTCCAAAACTTATAGATCAGATAGAAAAAATAGGAATCAAGGGGGAACCGCAATATATGGGAAAGGAAGACAAAAAAAACAAGGAAAAAAATATATGAGAAATATAGTAACTCAGAATGTGAACTAATAGCGTAGAATTTGAATCTGAAAAATTGATGAACATAGTAATATATAGACCTCCTAATACTAAAGAGTTTGACTTAATAATTGAAAAATTGGATGATATATGTAGAAATCACAAGGACTGGGACTATTCTCCTATCTGGGGACTTCAACTTTCCTTTCGTAGAATGGAAAGAACGAATAGGAGATTGTGGTTGTACTACTATACATATAAAAAAGAGAGTAATAGTAGTGCAGAAGATAAGAGGCAATTTGAAAAGCTATTAGATATGCTACTAGAATACAACATTCAAACAAATAAATCACCTGCCAACAAGAAAGGAAAATACTTTAGACCTAGTATTTGAGAACGAGATGAACTATGTTAAAGAAATAATAGTTTATAATGCGAATATTTCAGACCATAATGTCATAGAATTAACAGTTCATTCCAAAGCAAGTGAAAATAGAGATAAGCAAGAAATGAAAAAGTGGGAAGGATATGGAAAATACAACTTCTACAGTAAAAATATAAAATGGTCAGAAAATTAATGAAGAAATAAACAAACAAAGATTTGGATAACATTTTCGTAAGTGATGACATAAGGGTAAATACGGAGATATTATATAAAAATATTGGAGAAAATAGTGGAAAAATATATACCGAAGAAGAAAAGTAAACATCATTCATGCATACCAAGAGACAGAAGGATCTTGTTCCAGAAAATCAGAAAAGTGGAAAAAAAGGTCTTGCAAAAGAAAAAAAATGCATGGAAAGTTATAGAACTAAAAAGTAAGATAGAAAATGCAGAACAAAAGATTATACAATCAAAAGAAAATGAAAAACGGGACTTGGAAGAAAAAACCCTATTAAATATCAAGCAAAACCCCAAACTATTATACTCATATGCGAAGAAGATGAAGTTAGAAGAATAGAAATAGGCCCTCTGAGAATTGAAGGGAGATTAACGAATATGAAAAAAAAAGGAAATTTGCAACATACTGGCAGAACGATATAAGAGAGAATTCACCCCTAGAATAGATAATGAAGATAATGATATAGAAGTAAGGGATGAAAATAGTGAATATTTAGCTGACATAGATATAATGAAGCTGATATTGTGCAGGCTATTAATGAAATTAAAAATGGAGCTGCTGCAGGGCCTGATGGAATTCCTGCTATTTTGTTAAGAAAGAAAGTAGTTCATTCTATCGCAAAGCCACTTGCAATATTATTAAGACAAAGTGTAGAATACAGGCAAGATTTATGATGAGCACAAATTAGCATATATTACCCCTACTTTCAAAAAGTGGATCAAGACTAGAGGGCAGGTAATTATAGGCCTGTGAGTCTAACATCACATATTATGAAAGTGTATGAAAGGGTAATGAAGAAAAATATTATGAAACATTTAATAAAAAATAATTTGTTTAATAAAGGACAACATGGTTTCGTACCCGGAAAAGTACACAAACCCAACTGTTAGTCCACCGTGAGAACATATTCAAAAATATGAAAAGCGGAAATGAAACAGATGTGGTTTATTTAGACTTTGCAAAGCTTTTGATAAAGTAGACCATAATATATTAGCGAAGAAAATTAGAAAACACAATATCGTGGATAAAGTAGGAAGATGGTTAAAAGAATTTTTACACAACAGAAAAACAGATAGTTATTGCAAACGACGAGAAATCGGATGAAGTCAAGGTAATATCGGTGTGCCGCAAGGTACGGTGTTAGCTGCAATACTGGTTATTATGATGAAGACATAGACAATAATGTGAAGGATTCGGTAGTGAGTAGTTTCGCAGATGACACAAGAATAAGTAGAGAAATTACTTGTGATGAAGATAGGAACGCTCTACAAAGAGACCTTAACAAAGTATATGATTGGGCAGAGGTAAATAGGATGGTATTTAACTCTGATAATTTGAATCAATAAATTATGGAGACAGAGAAAGAAAGCTATATGCATATAAGGGACCTAATAATGAGACCATCACAAATAAGGAAGCAGTTAAAGACCTTGGTGTGATGATGAATAGGAACATGTTATGCAATGATCAAATAGCAACTCTGTTGGCAAAATGTAAAGCAAAAATGGGAATGTTGTTACGGCACTTCAAACAAGAAAAGCTGAACACATGATTATGCTTTATAAAACATATGTTCGTAGTCCACTTGAATATTGCAATATGATATGGTACCCACACTATCAAAAGGATATTGCACAAATAGAGAGTGTACAAAGGTCCTTACAGCTAGAATAGAAGAAGTTAAGGACCTAGACTACTGGGAAAGACTACAATTCTTAAAATTATATAGTCTAGAAAGGAGAAGAGAACGCTACATGATAATTCAGGCATGGAAACAGATAGAAGGAATAGCAGAAAATATCATGGAACTAAAAATATCAGAAAGAGCAAGCAGAGGTAGATTAATAGTGCCCAAAACTATACCAGGAAAAATAAGGAAAGCACACAGAACATTAATCCACTACGCACCAGCATCGATAATGCAGCGTCTATTCAATGCGTTGCCAGCTCATCTGAGGAATATATCAGGAGTGAGCGTAAGTGTGTTTAAGAATAAGCTCGACAAATATCTAAACTGCATCCCAGACCATCCAAGATTGGAAGATGCAAAATATACCGGAAGATGTACTAGCAACTCTCTGGTAGACATTAGAGGTGCCTCACACTGAGGGACCTGGGGCAACCCGAACAAGATGTAAGGTCTGTAAGGTAAGGTAAGCTACTCAATAGAGCACCATCCTATCCCTTTCAGTAGGGATAGGAGTAAATATCCACCACTTCCTCCAACAAGGGGGAGGAAGTGGATGCCAAATTGAGACAAACCCATCATTTTATGATTGTCTCTTGAAAACAGGAACAAGTTCTTGCTTGCTGGTACGAAGAGATACGCTTGCCTCTCTCTTAGTACTTGGCTCAGAGGTATGACCATTGATCCTGCGGTGCACGCCCCGATCAATCGGACAGAGGTTGGATCCCTCCCTTGCTCTTACGACCAGGGAGGCACTCCAGGGTTGGACGAACACCAGTCTGTTCACCAAAAAGACTCAGATTCCTCCCACCAAGAAGTGAGTCTTCCTATTGTTAAAGGACCGAGGGTTTGTATTACGTATCGGAACAAATGACAATTTGTCGAAAATTGCATTTTTCCTAACTATACAAACCTGAGGTCCTTTACATATAGTCCCACCTCATGCCACCCCTCACTCTGCAACTTTTTGCATGGGCCTAAAGCAAAAGTGATTCTTCACCTCTCGGGCGCGCGGGCGCGCGCACGATCGGACAAGCAGTTAACTACCGTTCTCCCCTTGTTCGAAGCTTACGACCGTCCCAGCTGCCGCTAGTTACCTTCCTATTGTTAAAGGACCTCAGGTTTGTATAGTTAGGAAAAATGCAATTTTCGACAAATTGTCATATTTTTACATGGCTGGGAATCAATAGGTTACCTGGCAACGGGACCTCCAGCTTATTGTGGGATCCGAACCACCTTACATCGAGAAATGAATTTCTAATCACCAGAAACAAATTCCTCTTGATTCCACATTGGCAGAGCAGGGAATCGAGACTTGCGACTACCGAATCGGTAGGTGAAGCACGGAACCTGCTTGTCTCCAACGAGAAAACCTGTTTGATGGGATTTTGATGCTGTAAGATTATTTTTTTTCTTGTACAGTGCAATGCAATTTAATAACAGTGCTTATATATATATTTGATAGGTTTATAACTATGGTATCAGTAATGTGTTTTTTCAAACATCTAACTCACCTGGTAGTTATATATATAGCTTACGTCCCCGACGTCACGGCAGAATTTCAAAACTCGCGGCAATCGCCGATTGGGTAGTCAGGTGCACCACCTGTGCGCCCTCTACCCAGGTACGTAGAACCATTCTAACTATTCCTCAGATCTTCCCTGCCGCCGCTATCGGTGACATCGTTGGAACGCTCGCTTAGCCCGTGTTTTTTGCAGTTGATTTGGTGAAGTACACTTTGGCTTTGATTTTGCTTGATTTTGATTCTTAATTTGGATTTTTCTTAACTTATTTAGATATTGTTGTTTTTGACCCTTGCTTGTTTGATCTCTCTTTTGATAATTCCCAACATGACTGACTCTGCATCGAGTGTGAGAATGTGTGAGAGGTTGCAAGACTCGGCTTGCTAAAGCCTCGGTAGACCCTCATTCTATTTGTAGCAAATGTAGAGGTAAAATTTGTGAGTTGGGTGATAGGTATAATGAATGTGTGGACTTGCCTGAGACTGAATGGATTGAGTATTACAGTTATGTGCGGAAATTAGAGAAGGATAGAATAAGGAGAGCGAAGAGTACTATGTCTCGCTCCTCCAAGGATAGTCAAGGAATAGACAGTTCTCTATCCCTCAATGAACATTTTGACCCTTCGTCTGTAGTAGCAGTACCAGATCCAACTACGGAAACAGGTAAGAGTCCAACATTAAAGGACATGATGACAGCCATTCAAGCCCTTGGACAACGGGTAGAATCCCTTGCAGAGGATAGGGAGAAATTGTGGTCTGATGTGAGAGATCTGAAAGTGGCTAGTGATATAAAAAGTGCAAGTGCAGTGGAGGGTGCGACCGCTTGGACCTGTCGTGCTCATAGTCCTAGACCGCTTCCAAGCTCACCAACCCCTGTGAGAAGGAATGTCAACCGACGAAGGGAGGCGAGAGGTTTTAGCTCCCGAGTGGCCGTCCCCTCGAGTGTACCTGTTGACGAATCCCAGGACGCTCACCCTCGCCATTGGAAAGGCGAGGTTAAAGTGTTTTCTTCGTCGTCTGACGACGCAGTACCCAGACGGGGCTGGCGTCAGACTTTGAAATCTAGACCCCTGAAAAGACAACATCCAGTAGAGCAGGACGCCAAGCGTCTAAGAACTGCCAGGATGTAGTCATTGGAGCAGCCCGGAGCGCTTCCCTTCCAGCTCTGATATTTGATCTCCTACCAAGCCAAGACGCAAGATGTCGCACAGGCGGCCTTCGTCTTTGGTAGGAGGCAAGGAAATATCGGAGCGGGGGAGGCCTTCGGTGCCGGCAGCAACTCCGGAACGTTTCTCTTTCGACTCCGATGCTTGCTCTCCCACCAAACTAAGACGCAAGATGTTGCACAGGCGGCTGTCGTCTTTGGTAGGAGGAAAGGAAGTATCGGATGGAGGGAGGCCTTCAGTGCATGCTGTGACTCCTGAATGCTTCCATTTCGACTCCGATGCTTGCTCCCCTACCAAGCTAAGATGCAAGATGTCGCACAGGCGGCTGTCGTCTTTTGTAGGAGGACAGGAATTATCGGACGATTGGATGCCTTCAGTTCATGCTCCAGCTCCTCCTGCGGATTGGCGTTCGTCTTTCGCCGAACAGGATGAAGAGAGAGAGATTGAAGTTGCGGCTTCCCCAGTCTGTCCCCAGCAGCAAGAAGCTCCACAGTTTGTTCATGACACTTACCTGCCAGATATATATATAGCTGTATTCTCTGACGACAGCTATATATATATCTGTCAGGTAAGTATGAACAAACTTTATTGTATCATGACAATATCATTTTTCCTTATTGCAAGATTTACAGCAAAAGCTCTCCTCTTTAATGCAGGCTTATCAGCCTACTACAAACAAGAGGACGCCAAGCGAAGCATTCGTCATAAGCTTGGACGAAAAGCTGGACGCCAGGACGACATGCCTCTAAAAGCTGGACACCAGGAAGACTACAGACGTCAATATTCTGAACAACAGGACGCCAAGCGTCAAGAGCCGGGATGCGAGGATGCCAGACGTCGACATTCTGGACACCAGGATGCCAGACGTCGACATTCTGGACACCAGGACGCCAAGCGTCAAGATTCTGGATGCCAGGCGTCAAGTTTCTCGACGCCGAGCGTCGAGAGGCTGGACGCCAAGACACCAGGCATCAAGAAGCTGGACGCCAAGACACTGAGTGTCGAAAGGCTGGACGCCAGGATGCCGAGCGTCAAGAAACTGGATGCCAGGACGCCAGGCATCAAGAGGCTGGACGCCAAGATGCTGAGCGTCAAATACTTGATCAGCATGACGCTGAATGTCAAGAAGTTCGACACCAGGAGGCCGAGCGTCATGATTCTCGACGCCAGGACACTTGCAGGCGGCAAGAATTTTCTTCGGAAGCACCGACGAAGCATGACATGGTGACGTCGGTTATGGGTCGATCGGAAGAAGGGAAGGATGACTCCCCCCCCTTCTCCTTTTGGTCCGATGGAAGACTTTTCTGACAAAGAGATTTACAGCCTTCGTCAGACTTGAAAAGACTGATGAAAGTTTTCACAGAACTTTTTCCTGAAAACTTTGTTCCAGCTGCCCCTCGTTCCCCACCTTCAGAGTTCACTCTAGGGAAGACATCTAAGAAGTCCGACTTCACAAAGATGTTGTCACGCTCTTCGAAGAGAGCCTTGAAGATTATGAACGAATGGATGGACACGAAGAGAGACCAAGGAAAGACAGCTTTCTCATTTCCTCCGGCCAGATTAGCGTCCAGATCTAGCATCTGGTATGATGCTGGAGAAGCTCTCGGTCTGGGAGTTCCCGCTTCTTCTCATGGGGACTTCTCCAGTCTTGTGGACGCTTCTCGTCGGACGGCCATGGGAAAGACAAAGGTTTTTTGGTCTTCCTCTGAGATGGACCACCTCCTCAAAGGGATTTTTAGAGCCTTCGAGGTGTTTAATTTCCTAGACTGGACTCTGGGATCTTTGGGGAAGAAATTAGAAGCCTCCAAGTCTACTGGCACGGAAGAACTGGTTCATCTGATGTCGTGCATAGACAAAGCTCTTTAAGACGGGTCTAACAAACTAGCGGCTCTTTTGTCGGTGGGAATCTTGAAGAAAAGGGCTCAATTGTGTTCTTTCCTTTCGAATGGGGTCACACCCATTCAGAAAGCGGAATTACTTTTTGCTCCCCTTTCTGCTCATCTTTTCCCTCAAGAATTGGTAAAGGAAGTCTCCTCTGCCTTAACTCAAAAGGCTACTCAAGATCTTATGACAAAGGCAGCAAGGAAAGTCTTACCATCAAGTTTCAGTGCTCAGAAACTCAAGGAAGCTAAACCTCTACCTCGAGTTTCTCGGCCCTTTCGAGGTAGATCCCTCAGTAGAGGGAGCACAAGACTGGTGTCAAGAAATTCTAAGAAAAGAGGCTTCAGACAAGGGCGAAACAAAGTCTGACCGCAATCCTCTTCAGACAGCAGTAGGAGCAAGCATGGGAGGAAAGAGGAGCAGATCCTTGGTTGATTCAGCTTCTAAAGGAGAGATACAAAATCCCTTTCTTGAAAAAACCCCCCTTAGCAGAAAGACCGATCGATCTGTCAGCCAGATACAGAGAGGAAACCAAGATCCAAGCGATACAGCAAGAGGTTTCTATGTTGCTTCAGAAGGAAGCAATAGAAAGAGTTCGGAATCTGGAGTCTCCAGGGTTTTACAACTGCTTATTCCTGGTTCCCAAGAGTTCGGGGGATGGAGGCCAATACTGGACGTGAGTGCCCTGAACGTTTTCGTGAAGAAAACACAATTCACGATGGAGACAATGAGAGTTCTAGCCGCAGTCAGACATGACGACTGGATGGTTTCGTTAGATCTTCAGGATGCTTACTTTCACGTCCCTATCCACCTGAACTCCAAGAAGTACCTAAGGTTCGTTTACAAGAAAGAAACGTACCAAGTTCGAGCTCTTTGCTTTGGCTTAAACACCGCTCCTCAAATATTCACGAGGCTGATGAGCAACGTAGCAGGAATGCTACACAAAAATCGTATCAGGGCCTCGCTGTATCTGGACGACTGGCTCCTCAGAGCCCACTCCTACACCTGCTGTCTGGAGAACCTTCAGAAGACGATTCGGTTATCGGAAGACCTAGGCCTTCTGATAAACCGTCAAAAATCTCAACTGATCCCATCCCAAGAAATCTTGTATCTGGGTATGAGGATTCAGAGTCGGGTTTTTCGGGCTTTTCCGTCCGAGTTGAGAACGAGACAAGCCTTGGAAAAGTTGCAAAACTTCCTAAGGAAACAGACGTGCTCCGCGAGGGAATGGATGAGTCTGCTGGGGACCCTTTCCTCGCTAGAACAGTTTGTCTCCTTAGGAAGACTGAACCTTCGCCCTCTTCAATTCCACCTCAATCGGCATTGGGACAAGAGGAAGACGCTAGAGACAAAGTGTATTCCCGTTTCGGACTCTATGAAACACTGTCTACGGTGGTGGAACGACCCCCTCAAGTTCCAGGAAGGCCTTTCCCTAAAACAGAGGAACCCAGACCTAGTGTTGTTTTCCGACGCCTCGGACTCGGGACGGGGTGCAACACTGGGAAAGTTGGAGGTCTTGGGCTCCTGGAACAGAGAACAGGAGAAGTTCCATATCAATCAGAAAGAACTGACTGCAGTTTTTCTGGCTCTCAAGGAGTTCGGAAGTGCAGTACACAACAAAGTTGTGCAGGTCAACTCCGACAACACGACGGCGTTGGCCTACATCAACAAACAAGGCGAAACCCACTCCGAGTCCCTCTACAAGCCGTCAAGAGAGCTTCTTCTCTGGACGAAAGAAGAGAAAAGCGTGACATTAGTAACACGCTTCATTCAAGGGGAAAAGAATGTAAGGGCAGACATCCTGAGCAGGAAACATCAAGCCTTGGCGACAGAATGGACTCTCCATCAGGAAGTCTGCAAGAACCTGTGGCGAACCTGGGGTTGCCCATGCATAGACCTCTTCGCCACAGCACAAACGAAGAGGATGGAGACTTACTGCTCTCCAATCCCAGATCCCGAGGCAACCCACATAGATGCGTTCCTCATGAATTGGGATCATCTAGACTTGTACGCCTTCCCGCCATTCAAAGTGGTACACAAACTGATGCAAAAGTTTGTGTCTCATGAAGGCACCAGGATGACTCTAGTGGTTCCGTTCTGGCCGACAAGAGAATGGTTCACAGAGGTACTGGAATGGATGGTGGACACCCCCAGAAGCCTTCCTTTAAGAGTAGATCTCAAACAACCCACTTGGAAAGGGTATCACCAAAACCTCCAAGCTCTTCAACTAAAAAAAAAAAACTAACTGCCTTCAGACTATCGAAAAACTCACAAGAGCTAGAGGATTTTCGAAGGAGGCAGCTAGAGCCATCGCAGGAGCAAGGAGGTCTTCCACCATTAAGGTATACCAATCCAAGTGGGAGACATTTAGAAGATGGTGCAGGGACAACTCTGTTTCCTCTTCCAGTACCTCTGTGACTCAGATAGCAGATTTTCTGCTATACCTTAATAAGAAGCGTAACTTTTCAGCTTCTACCATTAAGGGTTATAGAAGCATGTTAGCAGCGGTCTTCAGGCATAGGAACCTGAATCTGTCGGATAATAAGGATCTACAAGACCTTCTTAGATCCTTTGAGACGACTAAAGAGAAACTACAATTTTCACCAGCTTGGAATTTGGATGTAGTTTTGAAGTTTCTCATGAGTGATAGGTTCGAGCCTTTGCAGGAAACATCATTTAAGGACCTCACCATGAAAACTCTCTTCTTGATTAGTCTAGCAACAGCAAAAAGAGTGAGTGAAATCCATGCCTTCACAAAGCTGTAGGTTTTAGACATGGCAAGGCTATCTGCTCTCTACAGCTAGGATTTCTGGTGAAGAACAAACGCCCTTCTCAGCCCTGGCCCAAATCGTTTGAGATTCCAAACCTGTTGGATCTCACAGGTGAGGAAGCAGAGAGAGTTTTTTGTCTGGTAAGTGGTAAGGGCCCTGAGGCATTACCTGGAAAGAACGGAGAAATTACGTGGCAATTCAGAGGGGCTTTGGTGCTCTGTCAAAAAGCCCTCTCTGCAAATGTCAAAGAATGCGTTATCCTTTTTTATAAGGCAATTAATTAGGGAAGCGCATTCAGCATTTAATGAAGTGAATCTCAAGCTACTAAAAGTTAAAACTCAAGAGGTTAGGGCCGTAGCAACCTCGGTAGCTTTTAAACAAAATAGATCCCTTCAGAATATCCTGGACACAACCTTCTGGAGAAGCAAGTCAGTATTTGCATCGCACTACCTTACACAAGTGCAGACTTTGTATGAAGACTGCTACACGCTGGGTCCGTTTGTAGCAGCTCATTCAGTAGTAGGAGAAGGGACTACTCCTTAAAAAATCCCATATACCAATACTCTTTTCTTACCTTGGGACTATTGAAATTTTTATGGTTGTTTGTGGAGACTGGACGCAGTCTTCCACAATCATTGATCCTTAGTCAGGTGTTCAACTTGTTCCTTGGTAGCGCCCGGAACAAGGGTATTGTAGGGAGTCTAGTCACATAGAGGTTTGACCGGTTGACAGTTTCCAAGATGTCTTCAGCCCCCTGGGTGGATCGCTGGATCTCGTAAGGAAAGCAGACATAATGAGGCAGGATATCATTGGAGTCAGCTTCCTCAACAGGTACGAACCCGTAAGTTTGTTTTTATTTAACTCTTATGTCAATTCCAACAATGGTAGCTGTCTCTGACCCTCCACCAAAGGTGTCAATCAGCTATATATATAACTACCAGGTGAGTTAGATGTTTGAAAATGTTATTTTCATGATAAAATAAATTTTTTAACATACTCACCTGGTAGTTATATATAATTTAATTCCCACCCTCCTCCCCTCTAGAGACTATGGGCATGGAAGATCTGAGGAATAGTTGGAATGGTTCTACGTACCTGGGTAGAGGGCGCACAGGTGGTGCACCTGACTACCCAATCGGCGATTGCCGCGAATTTTGAAATTCTGCCGTGACGTCGGGGACGTAAGCTATATATATAACTACCAGGTGAGTATGCTCAAAACTTTATTTTATCATGAAAATTAACATATTAGAGAGACAATTCTTAGGCTAAGTAGATAGGTGTTTGTTTGAAGTCAAATCTTAATTGTACTGTTGCAGTAGTTCAAGTGCTTGTGATGTTTTTACTGTATTCATTATCACATAATAAAAATTAACACAGAGGGGAAAAAACATTATGAGATGATTGGCTATGCTTATTCTAGACCAGGGCCGTTCAAGGTGTTTAGTCTGAGGACCACTCAAAAAACAAAAAGTCTTGTGGGCCACCTGTGTGTGTGTGTATGTATGTGTTTAGTGTCCGCAGTTATCGGGTGGAGGTTCTGTTCCAGTGTCTTGATGATAAGCGAAAATCGCCGATAACTAGGGTTTGGTGCCGATAACCGATAATGAAGGTCCATAAAACCGGATTGCTGATAACTGAGGCCGCCGATAACCAGGGACTGCCTTTATATAGATATATATACCTATAGTACTATATACCAATATATATTATATTATATATATATATATATATATCTATATATATATATATATATATAGATATATATATATATATATATATATATATATATATGTATATATATATTGAATAACTTGAATCAACGAAGTATTATAAAACGTGATGCTATGTATAAATAAAGGTTTTTTGCCACGAAGGAAAAAAAATGAAAAAACGAGTTGGACCGAGTACTTTCGGTCCTATTCGGACCCTTTACTGAGGCATACTGATTTTACAAAGAACACCAAAGTCAAAAGAAGGCTTAATATACAAACTGACACTACCACATTAGCCATAAGGGCGATTTTCACTCTACAGAGAGGAGGAAGAGTCATAGGCTAGCCACACCTTGAAGGATACCCACGGTAAACAAGTGATTCTTCCAGAAAAACAGTACATTTTGAAAACAACACGGGAGCATATACAATTTAATATCATGAATTTTTACACAAATTTTCCCAACAAAAATTATTATTAATGAAAAGACAAAAGAAAACATAAATAATATATATATAGCTAATATATTATATATATATATATCAATATATATATATATTATATATAAGAGCAAAAGAACGAGGGAGAGAGAATATCGAACCAGAGAGAGAGAGAAGAATTGAACTATATACATGTGGGACTTTAATTTATTAGTTGTTCATTTATTTTGAGGTCCTTCATAAACATCTTACAAATATATGGGTCCAAATGGTACATTCCCAGACTAAGATTTACGTTGTTTTTATTAGTGATTTGTATAATTGCCGATTCCAGTAAATTTCTTTAAACATAATCATTAGATCTAGCAATTACCGAGGTATCACCCCAATTAATACAATGAGATTTTTCACTCAGATGGATAAACAGTGCATTTGAAGTCTGGGCTGTTCTAACTGAATACATATGCTGCTTAACCCGAACACATAAATTTTTACTAGACTGACCAACGTAAAACGATGGGCAATCCTTACAAGGAATTTTGTAAATGATGTTGTTATTTGTTACGGGACTATTCTTAATTAGCATATCTTTAGTGGTATTGTTATAAGAGAACACTACATTAACATTAAACGATTTAAATATTGATTTTATGGTTTCAAATCCACGAAAATAAGGTAAGCTAAGTACATTTTTAGGGATTTCTTTTTCATTAATAGCAACATATAAAACTTTTTATGAGCTTTTTGATAACAAATCAATTAAATGAGGTGGGTAGCAGAGATCGTTTCCTCTCTTTTTATGTATTCTATTTCTTGGTCCAGTAGTGGAACTCGTGACACACAAAGCGCGTAGGAACATAGAAGAAAAAATTGAAATTTTAATATTAAGATGGTGGCCAGAATAAAAATGTACATATGTTAAATTATTTGTGGGTTTCCTATAAATACTGAATTTGCATTGGAAAGATTCTCTATATATTAATACATCTAGGAAAGGGATGACATTGTTATTTTCAATTTCAACAGTGAGTTTTATGGATGGCACTAAATTATTCAATTTAGAAGTAAATCATTTACATCGATACCACCAGGTAAGACTACTAAGATATCGACATATCGGTACAATTTTAAGGGGATAAGTGTGATATTCGGGAGGTGTTGTCTCTCAAAAAATTCCATATATCACCTCTCCTTTCAAACTTATATATGGAATTTTTTGAGAACAGGCTAATGAGTTCACAGGGTCTCAGGATGACTTTGGTAGCCCCTCTTTGGCCTCAGGCGGAATGGTTCGAAGATTGCTGTCGTTGTTGTCAGAGGTTCCGAGGGAGATTCCCCCTTGGCACTATCTCCTGTGTCAGCCCCATGCGGAAAGGTTCCACCAGTCAGAGAATCCCTGTCTCTTCGCGGTTGGAGGCTATTAAGTATCTCCTCTTGAGCAAGAGGTTTTCCTCAGAGAACAGCTGGGTATATGTCCAGCAGTCTCAGAAAGTCGACCTCCGCAGTTTACCAAGGTAAATGGGCGATCGACTGTGATTGGTGTTGTAAACGGGTTTTTTTTCTCCACTCGCAACCTCTATTCAGCGATTAGCAGACTTTTAACCTTCCTGTGAGACGAGAAACGTTTGTCCATTTCTGCCATTAGAGGCTACAGGGCCTCCCTGAGTTTGGTGTTACACCTTAGAGGTATCAACATTTCCTGGATACTTTCCTTGCTAGTTAAGGGGTTTGAGCAGTTTAGTTCTCCTAGAGAGATCAAGCCTCCAACGTGGAATGTTTCCTTGGTTCTCAAGAGCTTTACTAAAAGTCCATATGAGCCCATGTGTCGCTCATCTGACAGGAACTTGACACTCAACACAGTTTTCCTTCTGGCCTTGGCATCTTCAAAGAGGGTAGGAGAGCTCCATGGTCTGAGCTATGATGTGAAGCACACCAGGGGTTAGGGGTCGTTGTCCTTCGAATTTGTCCCAGAATTCATGGCCAAGACCCAAAATCCCTCTGTGCACGATGACAGGTTCACTTTGTTTTCCATTCCATCACTGAATGACTTTGTGGGTGGTGATGCTCAAGAGCGTTTGTTGTGCCCTGTCTGGGCCTTGCATTGCTATCTTAAAAGGACTCGACAACTTATACCAGGCTGCCGCAGACTTTTTGTTAGCACAGGCTGTATGAAGAAAGGGGTGTTAAGAATACTATGTATTTCTTTTTGGATATGGGAAACCATCAGGCAGGCGTACTTGGTTCTTGATGATTCCATCAGGCTAGAGCGCATGACGTTAGGGGTATAGGTCTTTCTCTGGTTTTCAAAAAGAACTTGGCTGTACATAGAGTGCTGAGTACTGGTACTTGGTTACACCAGTCCACGTTCACCTCTTTCTATCTAAAGGATGTTGCCCACAGATCTGTGGAAACGTTTTCCCTGGGTCCTGTGGTGGCTGCCCAACAGGTTTGTGTAACTCATAGTTGCCCTTAACCCTTAAACGCCGAAGCGGTATAATAAAAATTGTCTCCCGTGTGCCGGAGGTGTTTCGGAGTGAGCGCGGAAGCGGAAAAAATATTTTTTTCTAAAAATCACAGCGCGCTTAGTTTTCAAGATTAAGAGTTCATTTTTGGCTCCTTTTTTTGTCATTGGCTGAAGTTTAGTATGCGACCATTAGAAATGAAAAAAATTATCATTATCATATATAAATAATGTGATATATGATAGTGCAAAAACAAAATTTCATATATAATTGTATTCAAATCGCGCTGTGCGCAAAACGGTTAAAGGTAACAAGTTACTTTTTTTTCGTTGTAATGTTCACAGAATTGCGATCATTTTGGTATATAACACATAATAAAACGATAAAAGCAACACAGAGAAAATATTATCACAAAATAATGCATGAATTCGTAACGCGCAGACGTAAACAAATATTTTTTTCAAAAATTCACCATAAATCTAAATATTGTCCTAGAGACTTCCAATTTTTTTTCAAAATGAAGGCAAATGATTGAATATTACTATACTGTAAGAGTATTAGCTTACAATTGCCGTTTTCGACCATATCTGACGAGTTAAAGTTGACCGAATGTCGAATTTTTTTATATATATTTTTTTATATGCAATTATTTAGGAAATTAGAAAAGCTACAGCCTTCAAATATTTTTTGTTTTTATTCTACATGAAATTGCGCACATTTTCATATATAAAACTCTATGAAATCCCTAATATGAAACTGAGCAAATATTCCGAGAATGGGACGTACACATTTCGGAGATTTGTGGCGGAGAATCCGCGCGCGGAGGGAAGGAAAGTTTTTTTTTAAATTCACCATAAATCTAAATATTGTGCTAGAGACTTCGAATTTGTTTCAAGATGAAGATAAATGACTGAATATTACTAGACTGTAAGAGTTTTTAGCTTACAATTGCGTTTTTTGACCATTTCGGTAGAGTCAAAGTTGACCGAACGTGGTTTTTTTTCTATTTATCGTGATTTATATGCAAATATTTCAAAAATGAGAAAAGCTACAACCTTCAATTATTTATTGTTGTATTCTACATGAAATTGCGCACATTTCCATATATAAAACTTTATGTAACGGCTAATTTAAAATAGTGCAAACATTACCACAATCGCTCGTATGATTTTTTGGAAGAGTTACCTCGCGGACGTAAAGAAAATTTGATTTTTTTCATAAATTCACCATAAATCAAAATATTGTGCTAGAGACTTCCAATTTGTTGCAAAATGAAGGTAAATGATTGAATATTACTAGAATATAAGCGTTTTAGCTTACAATTGCGATTTCGACCATTTCGGTAGAGTCAAAGTTGACCGAAGGTTGAAAATTTGTCACTTATTTTTTATATGAAAATATTTCAAAACTGATAAAAGCTACAACCATGGGTTGTTTTTAGTTGTATTGTGCATGAAATTGTGCACATTTCCATATATAAAACTTTATGTAACGACTAATTTTAAAATGGTGCAAACATTACCACAATCGCATGTATGATTTTTTTCGGAAGAGTTACCGCGCGGACGTAAGGAAAAAGTTTTTTCATAAATTCACCATAAATCGAAATATTGTGCTAGACTTCCAATTAGTTGCAAAATTAAGGTAAATGATTGAATATTACTAAAATATAAGAGTTTTAGCTTACAATTGCGTTTTTCGACCATTTTGGTAGAGTCAAAGTTGACCGAAGGTTGAAATTTTGGCACTTATCGTTATTTATATGAAAATACCTCAAAACTGATAAAAGCTACAATCATGAGTATTTTTTTGGTTGTATTCTACATAAAAATGCGCAAATTTTCATATATAATATTCCATGTAACGGCTAATTTAAAATGGTACAAAAATTATGTCAAAGTGACGAAATAATTTCCGAGATGTGTCACAGATACTTTTTAGTGCGGCAAGAAAGATATTCGCGCTTGCGCGCCTGCGTAACGATTGTAAACAAAACAACACCTTGATCCGTGAACTCCCAGCATCCCCCAAGGCGCGTGATTCAAGAGTTTTAGGCTGGTAGGCCTAAAAGTATTTTTCAGCGAATTTTTAAAAAACTTTTGTATGTCGACGTAAAATACGTCCAGTCGGCACCCGAGAGACAAAAAATGGCGACGTAAAATACGTCCAGTTAGCGTTTAAGGGTTAACAGGGCACTTTTGTATTTTACCTAATATGATTGTGTGGATGAGAGATTGAGTGAGTTGGCTGGTCTCCTTCTTTCTCTTGTACCTTTCCTTCTTCCTTCGGGCAGGTTAAGGAATAGACACGTCATTCACTGGTCTGGTCTGATACAGTAAGGTAGTCATACTGATAGTGTGGTTGCTTAATATACAAATATCAAACCCTCTATTCGGTAGCATATGCTCCACTCCTTGGCAAGGAGTTGAGACTATTACAAACCCTGGTGTGTTGGTTTGCTATTAGACAGTCAAAGTTTCTCTTTGGTTCCCTGTACAGTGGTTTTCCTGTATATCATTGTACGTCACTCAGGGTCTGAGTGGTTAGATACCAATTTATCTAGCATCTCAATGGGCTTCAGTCCCTCTCCAGAAGTCATTTCTTCTGGAAGCTGAACTGGTGGATAGACCCCCAGCTGGTTTAGAATGTCTTACTTCCCTCCAAGTATGAGTCTATCTTATTGTTAAGACCAAAGGTTTGTTCACGTATGAACAAATGACAAATTTCTTAAGACAATTTGTATTTTTCATAGCTACAAACCTGAGGTCTTAACATTATACTGTCCGCCTCTAGCCGCCCGTGTGTGTGTTAAGACATCCTGAGTTGGGAATGACTACGCGTTGGCGTAGGTGAATGGTCTTCGACCATTCTTCACCCGATCTATGCATGCGTTGCCAGATATCACAAGATTCAGTGCAATGACAATGTTAAAGGAATAGCTGAAATTTCAGTTGAAAATAGTAAAAGTTACTTGAATTTTATGTTTTCTCAGTGTACAAACCAAACCATTCCTTTGCATGACAATTCGGTTAATGGTAACCATTTAATGATCACTACTTTCATGCCTAATGACAAAAAAGAGAGAGAAGAGAAGAAAAACTAGACTTAGGTGTTTGTTGCAGAGTAAAAATGCTTACCATCAGCATGGTAGGGATGTGATAAGATAATCCTCATCTCAGTGTGGTAAAACTATTTTTTCACTCTCATGGGTGTTTTGAATAATTTTGTTAACCGACTTATCATTTTGTTACTGATCATTTTAATTATTTTCAGGGCAATTATGGTGAAATGATGAGTCGATATAAACAGTTGCTAACCTACATAAAATCGGCAGTCACCAGGAACTACAGCGAGAAGTCCATTAATTCAATCCTTGATTACATATCTACTTCGAAAAATGTAAATAAGATTTTGTGTTATATTTATTGTTGACATACAAATCTGACATATGTTTTGACAAGCTTCATAGCTAAGAGGCCCTGGTGTACAGCACTTGGGTGTACTGTACTATTTCTTTTGCATGCGTTTTCTGTTCCAGAATCATTAAATAGATGTTTTCTTTATGAATACTCATCAATGTTTTATGTCTATAGTTTTTGCTCTTGGTTCAATATGCTGTTTAAAAATTAAAAGTTAAGAAATCTTAAAACTAACAATAATATTTTGAAATATCAAAATCCTCAAGTGAACCATTTACTGAGGAACTAAAATATACTAGTTCTTTAAGACTGACCCATTATCAGCAATAGAAATATTTTGTAATGATGACGCAGTAATTTTTATTGAGATGCTATTATTAATGATTATGCAGTGATAATTTTCTAGATAATATTCTCCACAGCTCACCCGTTGAAAGGTTGCGAGAGTAGAATCTTTAAAAAAAGAAGTGGGGAGCGGGCTATGTTTGGTGAAAAGTGTTAAAAATGCTAGTGCAAAGGAGTTTCTATTAGTAGACAGCAGTAGATCTTGTTAATACTACATCATCCTTATATTAAACATCTTTTTATCTTTAGTGCTGAGTACTGATATGTATCTTTTGAAATTTTGAGTAAGCTGGTCTTGCATTAACGGATTACTGTCGACACTTTCCAGATGGAATTACTCCAAGATTTCTATGAAACCACCCTTGAGGCCCTAAAGGATGCAAAGAATGATCGACTTTGGTTCAAAACAAACACAAAATTGGGGAAGCTGTATTTTGATCGAGAAGATTATAATCGATTATCAAAAATATTGAAGCAGCTCCATCAATCCTGTCAGGTACATTGGAAGGTTTTCTTCTCAGAGAATAGTTGACAATCATGGTTGTATAAGCTGAATACTTAGTAGTAGTTTTCCTGTCATACATTTGAACTTTTCTTCTGGAATGATAGTCAGAAAACACCAACTGATACAATAGAATCGGACTTAATGTCTTTAAATGACCACAGTTCTTTGTCCTCATATAAACACTCATTTGTTTACAAGTTTGATATCCAAAGCTATTCATTAACTTGATGTGATCCATTAACAGACTGATGAAGGTGAGGATGATCTGAAAAAAGGAACACAGCTTCTAGAAATATATGCTCTTGAAATCCAGATGTACACTGCACAAAAGAACAATAAGAAATTAAAAGTGAGTATTTTTATATTTTAGTAAAATATTTCATTTAAATTTGCTGATTGTCACCAAAACTCATCACATATATGACCTGAATTCATGTTCTTGAAATTTCTCAGGGAGTTAGTGCCATCACTTCATCTCACATGTGCTTGTAGGCATTACTAAAGGGTAATTGTAACATCCTTACAACACATAGTTACTGCACCCACTCCTTGAGCCATTTCATGTTCCCTCCATTCTAGCTTCCTTTCTTCAATGTTGCTGTACAACCTCTCTAATTATTACTTTCTAGTTCACCTATGGGGTTTTTTCCCAGTTTTATGTTGGATCGTTGTTCTACATCTCACTTATTTTATGGAACTCTTTATTGTGCTGTCCTACCTCTCCAACTCCCTTGTTTCACGTTGTGAAGTGCTGAATGGCCAAACGTGCCTGGGTGCTTAGAATGTAACCTAAATTTCATGATTTATCCATTCATTTATACATAAGCCGTCAAATCCCCATTAGTCAATACGTATCCTCAGTTTTTGTGTGTCTGCTGCTCTGTATACAGCTCTGCAGAATTTCCCAGACCCTGGCTATTGTTATGAAAGTATTTAAAACTATCAAATAATGTTATTTGTTGCATCTCTTCTTTTTATCTTCCATTCATCTTTATAGTAATTAGGGTGACAAGTGAATAAGTGACTAAACTGTGCCAGGTAGATATTCTATTTTCTGGGTTGAGGGTTTACAGTAGGGTTTTGGGTAGTTGTTAGCAAAGATAAGTACTTACAGTCAACCTTTGTTAAACTGAACCCCATTAATCCGGATATTGGATAAGATAGACACTTATGAGGGTCAGCTGATTTAACTGAAATAAGTGTGCTCATCCATGATTTAAGATAGTTACTGTTACGCCTCTCCCCGCTCATCACATGCAAGATAGTTACTGTTCCTCTGCTGATCACATGCAAGATAGTTACTGTTCCTCCACTCATTACATGCCATTTTCCTTTTGTTCATATGCGAAACAAACCTTCAGTCTTAACAATAGGATAATTTTCAAATGGCCAGCTGGAACCAGTTAAACAATCAGAGATGGTGAAGCAAGGAACCTGTGAAATCTGGCAATGCGTGCACATATTGGGTGAAAGCTGGTCAAAGACCACACAAACCACGCCATCATGTTAGTCTTTTTCTTAACCGCCTTGGGGAGTGACGCAGATGCTTACTCTCCGTCCAAGCCGGTTGTTTTGCCTGTCTTTCTCTTATTTGTTGTCTGTGTGTGTATGTGTCAGTATAGCTTCCTCTGCATCTTCATGGCCTTGTCAGTGTATGTGCCTGGGTGTTCAAGGTTTCCTGTGTTCTCGTTTCCTGGCTTCATCTACTAGGAACCCCCATTCAACTTGCAGTAGATGCCGCTCTAATTTCTGTATTGTGACAAATCCCTGCCCGGAATGTCGTGCGTGGCCTAGATAGCAAGTGATAGTTTTTTTATAGTGGAGGGAGCGTCGCAGAGTTTCGACTTCTTGGGAAGGAAGAGTCTAGATGTTTTGTTTTCCCCTCAGTCACACCCTATGATTATAGTGTTTGTGTACCTGTCTCCTTCCTTTTCTTCCATGGATTTGTCATTGGAAGTATCAGGTGGTCCTCTAGCTGATTTAATGAGTAATGTCGTTCCCTCTTCCTCAGGTATTAATTTGCTTCCCGGGAGGGAGGATGCTGTTTCATCTGTTTCTTTTGTTTCAGAGTTGGAGGCATCCAAAATGGCGGCACTCTGGGCACCGCTAGGTCTGCAGGGTTCTCCCTCCTTGGAGGGGTTGTTGATGTATCTCACAGAGGCTCGCTTCCCCCCCTCAGGCCTCCCCCACTCTGTCCTTCTCTACGTTGGTGCCCGCGGTCAACCATCTTGTATTGCACTACCTGGGTATCATGTTATCGCTCCTCCAGTGAGGCCAACTGCTAGCTCGGATCAGGGGTAGGTCATGAGGTCACTCCCAGTTTTTTGGGTGACATCACTCCCAGCTACATCAGTGTCCTCAGTTGGGACTGCTATGCTACCTCTTGCTCCGGTATCGCCATCATTTGCTCCTGTGACGGCATCGCTGCCATCCGTGACATATCCTCTTCCAACTATGATGTCTGCATCCTCTCTCGAGATCCGTACGAGGCTTTAGTCAGGCAGTTCTCAAGAGCATGGCCTCAGTTTTAGAGGATAGGTTTGCCTCCTTCTCTGCTGAGAGGGCTGTGAGCAAGCGTGACGCATCTCCTCCCTCTTCTCGATGCTAAGAGGGTGTGTAAGGAAAGAGAGTTGTCTTCTTCCCCTGCTTCGCCTCCTCCACCGCGTCATCGTATCAGGCATTGGAGGATTAAGGACCTTGCAATTTCTTCGTCGGCAATTGAAGAGTGTCCAGCACCTGCTGCCGCTCACGTTTGTGTCCCTTCCTTGCACGTCCATGTTCCTGAGAGTGATAGTGCTTCGTTTGCTGCTCCTTGTGTTTCTACTTTCCTTCTACTTTCCTTGCTCAAGGCGTCGATGGTGTGTATGGAAGCGGTGTCAGTGGGAAGGATCCTTCCTCTGTATTGCAAAGTCGGATCTCCCTTATGCAGTCTGCTCTTGCTTCGTCGTCCCCTACTTCGGTACACGGACGGGACATGTAGCAGCCTTGCACGTACAGTAGAGACTCGGACCTCGATCGTATTAGAACTTGAACTAATTTCAACAGAAAATTTTGAGTAAATGTTGCATCTGAGCTCAACCAAAAATCTGGAAACCGACCAAAGGAATCATTTGTTTGTTCATGAAACTTACCTGGTATATATATATATAGTAGCTGTATTCTCCGAAGTCCGACAGAATTTCAAAACTCCCAGCACACGCAGTGGTCGGCCAGGTGGTTATAGTACCCATTCCCGCCGCTGGGAGGCGGGTATCAGGAACCATTCCCATTTTCTATTCAGATTTTCTCTCGCCGGTACTGTAAACATCTGTTTCCAGTACCTCCATCCTAGGATTTTGAAAACTTCATTGCCGCTTGAGTATCCTGATTGTTTTTTGGTTTATTGACTTGGATTTGCGGCTTGGCATACGCTATTGTGGTTTGATTTTGATTTTGGCTTTGACTGTTCTTGAATTAAGATGTCTGGATCTAGTTCTACTAGTTTCAGGGTGTGTTGTGTGCAAGAATGTAAGGTGAGGCTACCGAAAGCTTCGGTAGACCCTCACTCGGTATGCACGAGGTGTAGGGGGCATGTTTGTTTGTTGAATGATAGATGTAACGAGTGTGAGAATTTGACTGATCTTGAGTGGAAGACGTATGATTCTTATATACGTAAACTTGAGCGTGATAGAATCTGGAGGTCTTCCTCCAGGAGTGCTTCAATTAATAGAAGTCAGGGTAGTAATTTATCTCCTGTGAACCCTCCTGTAGATTTTGTTACACCTAACCCCGTAGTATTGCCTTCAGGCAATCAGGAGGTATCTACAGAAGGAAACGTACTTTCTATGATCATGGAGTCTATTCGTGCCCTGGAGTCAAAAGTGCTCGCACTCCAATCTAATGTGTTGAAGTGCAGTGATAGTGTTGGTGCCTCTAGTGTTGTGGAGGGGGCGTCAGATCGGTCCCATAACGCCTCCAGGTCTAGACCTCTGTCGGACTCCCAGGACATAGGGAGTAGGCAAGTCGAAAGCCGAAGGAGGGTTACGGGGACTATCCACCGGTCTGACGTCCCTTCGGCAGAACCTGTTGACGCTTCCCAGGCTGCCAAGGATCGTGCATGTGCACGAATCCTTAAAGAATGTTTCTCTTCCGAGGCGTCCTCCCCTCACCGAGGTTGGAGCGCTCAGAGGGCCTCTCACAATGCTTTGAAGACATTCTGCCACAGAAGAGGACCAGGACTTCATCGGAGAAGGACGCTTTTGAGCGCTCCGATCGCTCTAATTTTGTTCCTAAGAGAAAGGAGAAGCCGTCCCCTCGCCCATCATCTTCTCACAGGATTAGTCCTTCTCCTGGCCATGGATCCTCTCCTTCTAGAGAGATCCTTATAACAATGCAACAACAGTTGGCGTCGTACTTCGCAAAGAGAGAGGCAGAACCCCGTCGTCGTAGGAAGGATCGGTGGCTGCCTGTCAAGAGAACCAGGCAGTCCCCTGCTCCTTCTCCTCGTTCGTCGACCTCCCCAGCTTCGTCGCCTTCTAGATCCCGCCTACTCATTCGAGAACGCGCAAGCGTTCCTTTTGAGAGAGCTTCTAGGAGTTTCGATGAACATGACAAAGGAGCAAGATGTCGCACAGGCGGCCGTCGTCTTTGTCAGGAGGTCGGGAACGTCCAGAAGACTCCTACTGACGACGATCACCGAACATCTGAGTTTGACACTCGCACGCTTCAAGAGCAGCGCGAGACTCGCCAAGACGCCTCTCAAGTTGATCGGGTGGACGCTTTGGTGTCTTACACGTCACGTCAGGAAGCTTTTCAACATCAAGATATTCGACAAGACCCTCGTAAAGACATCTTCCGGGACGCACGACGTTCTATGCACGCTAGACGTCCTGCACATCTAGATGTGCAGGACGCTCGCCAGGACGCTTCTGAAGACGCTCGACGTCCTGCACATCGAGACGCTCGCCAGGACGCTTCTGAAGACGCTCGACGTTCTGCACATCGAGACGCTCGCCAGGACGCTCGTGAGGACGTCTTTGAAGAACCTCGACGTCCTACACGTCATGACGCTTGGCAAAGTACTTGCCAAGATGCTATTCAGAACGATGGACGCCCTACACGTCAAGACGGTCGGCAGGACTCCTGCAAGGGCGCTCTTCAAGAGGATGCTCTTCAGGACGCTCCGCAGGACGTTCCTTTACAGGAACTTAAAGTTTCGAAATTGGCGGTGAAACATACCCGAATTTCTACTTCAAACCCTCCTTCAAACAGAGGCCCCCTTTTACGAACGGGACCTCAGGGCTTGATTACTTCACGGTCTGTTTAGGACCCTTCTGCTATTCCCCTAGAGGAAGGAGAATCTTCGAGTGACTCGCGTCCTGCTGACGATGAAGAGCCGAAAGCGTCATCTTCTTCGGACTATAAGACGTTAACCCGCCTCCTGAAAGACTTGTTTACCGACAAATTTCAGACACCGGTTCCTTGCTCTCCGCCTTCACAGTTGGCCTCATCAAAGACGAGGAAGGCGCCTGGCTTCGTTAAGATGGCCACTTTGCTCTCCACAAAGAGAGCATTCAAAAGGATCCATGACTGGATGGACTCCAGGAAGGCGCGGGGCAAGACTTCCTTTGCTCTTCCTCCATCGAGGCTAAGCGGAAGAGCTGGAATTTGGTATGAAATGGGAGAGGAAGCGGGGTTGAGAATTCCTTCTTCTTCCCAAGGTGATTTTGCCAATCTGGTAGATGCTCCGAGGAGGTCTTACCTTCCCTCGGCTAAAGTTTCCTGGACGATGTCAGAAATTGATCACCACCTCAAAGGAATCTTCAGGACGTTGGAAGTTTTTAACTTCCTGGATTGGTGTTTGGGGGCCCTGGACCTACAGTCCAGAAGCCCGGACTCGATTTCTTTAGAAGAATTATCCAGCGTGTTAGCATGCATGGATAAGGCAGTTAGGGATGGCTCTGATGAACTGGCATCCCATTTCACTACCGGCCTCCTGAAGAAACGAGCGCTATACTGCAGCTTTACAGCAAAGTCAGTGTCTCCTGCGCAGAGGGCAGAGTTGTTGTTCGCCCCTTTTTCTTCACATCTCTTCCCGCAGTCCATGGTGAAGGATCTGTCTGTTAACCTGCAGGAAAAGGCGATGCAGGACCTCTTGACCCAGTCTTCTAGACGTCCAGCGGCCCAATCTTCTACCTTAGCCACACAAGCCCCCAAGAAGAAGTTTAAGCCCTTTCATGGAGGACCTTCCACGAGAGCTTCTTCTCGAGGAAGGGGCTTCTCTAGAGGCAGGGCCTTCTCAAAACCCAGAGGAAAGAAGTGACGTCTCTGCCCTTCAGACACCGGTCGGAGCGAGACTCTCATTCTTTGCAGAGGCATGGAGAGTAAGAGGGACGGACACCTGGTCCCTCGAGATAATCGAGAGAGGTTACAAGATACCTTTCCTCTCAACACCTCCATTGAGCACGAAGCCCATAGACCTGTCACCCTCATACCAGCCAACGAAGCAACAGATATTGCTCAATCTTCTCGAGCAAATGATAGAGAAGAGAGCCGTAGAACAGGTTCTGGCGTTAGATTCCCC
Source organism: Macrobrachium nipponense (assembly GCF_015104395.2). NCBI lineage: Eukaryota > Metazoa > Arthropoda > Malacostraca > Decapoda > Palaemonidae > Macrobrachium > Macrobrachium nipponense. The sequence continues at coordinate 137,014,973 of NC_061100.1, read as the reverse complement.
AGGCTTCTACAACAGGTTGTTCCTGGTTCCGAAGCAGTCTGGGGGATGGAGACCTGTCCTGGACGTCAGCAGGCTGAACCTTTTTTTAAGAAAAGAAAAGTTCAAGATAGAGACGTCTCAGTCCGTGCTGGGAGCTTTAAGACCAGGGGACTGGATGGTGTCCTTGGACCTCCAAGACGCCTACTTCCACGTCCTGATTCATCCACAATCAAGGAAGTTCCTGAGGTTCGTCTTGAAGGGACAGGTTTTCCAGTTCAGAGCTCTCTGCTTCGGGCTAAGTACAGCGCCTATGGTCTTCACGCTTCTCATGCGAAATGTTGCAAAATGGCTTCACCTCTCAAAGATAAGGGTCTCACTTTACCTAGACGACTGGCTTATCCATTCGTCGTCGGAGTCAACTTGTCTGGAGGACCTTCATACGACGTTGCAGCTGACGAAGGCCCTAGGCCTACTAGTCAATTTTGAAAAGTCCCATCTGATCCCTACGCAGTCCATCGTATATCTGGGGATTCAGATGGATTCAGCAGCTTTTCAAGCTTTTCCATCCCTGGAACGTCAGCAGAAATGCTTAGAAAAAGTGTCAGTCTTCTTAGGGAAGGAGACATGCTTGGCGAAGGAATGGATGAGTCTGCTGGGGACCATTTCCTCACTGGAGAAGTTTGTTTCCCTAGGGAGGCTGCACCTCAGGCCGCTCCAGTTCTTCCTAGCGGAGAACTGGAAAGACAAGGAAGACCTAGACGCGACTTTGAAAATTTCTCAGTCGGTCAAGGATCACCTGAAGTGGTGGCACGATCCCGTCAAGCTTTCAGAAGGACTGTCCCTCAGCCTTTTAAGCCCCGACCTAGTGTTGTTCTCAGACGCGTCCATGGCGGGCTGGGGAGCAACACTGGGCAAGGAGGAAGTGTCAAGCCTCTGGAGAGGGGAACATAAACCTCAAAGAGTTAGAAGCTATTCGATTGGCTCTCCAGTTCTTCGAGGGGCGAGTTGTCCAGATCAACTCGGACAATACCACGGCTCTTGCATACATCAAGAAACGGGGAGACACACTCTCAGTCCCTGTTCGAGATAGCAAGAGACATCCTTCTTTGGGTAAGAGCACGGAACATAATAATCCTGACGAGGTTTGTTTCAGGAGTTCAAAATGTCCGGGCGGATCTTCTCAGTCGTCGACATCAACTGCTTGCGACAGAATGGACTCTTCATCTAGAGGTCTGCCAAGAGTTGTGGAGACTATGGGGACGTCCATTAGTAGATCTCTTCGCAACATCGAAGACGAAGAGACTTCCTCTTTACTGCTCGCCGGTTCTCGACCCGGGAGCAATAGCAATAGATGCCATCCTATGGGATTGGACGGGGATGGACGTCTACGCCTTTCCCCCGTTCAAACTCCTGGGAGAAGTAATCAGGAAGTTTGCGGCGTCTCAGGGAGCGAGAATGATGTTAATCGCCCCGTTTTGGCCTTCAAGCGACTGGTTCACGGAGGTCATGTCCTTCCTAGTGGACTTCCCAAGGACCCTGCCAGAGAGAGTCGATCTACTCAGACAGCCCCACTTCGAGAGGTACCACGGAAACCTCTCCGCTCTGAGTCTGACTGCGTTCAGACTATCCAGAAGTTGGTCAGAGCGAGAGGTTTTTCAAGACCGGTGGCGAGCTATTGCCAACGCAAGAAGAGCTTCCTCTCGAGCAGTCTACCAATCTAAGTGGGCTGTCTTCAGGAGATGGTGTAGGAAGAAAGGTATTTCCTCCTCCACGACCTCTTTGAATCAGATCGCTGATTTCCTCCTCCATCTGAGGAATGTTGACAGACTTGCGGTTCCCACGATTAGGGGGTACAAGAGTATGTTGTCGGCTGTCTTCCAACACAGAGGCTTAGACCTGACCAACAATAAAGACCTTCACGATCTTTTGAGGTCTTTTGAAACCTCGAAAGTACCGCAGCCTAAGATTCCGTCATGGAACTTAGATATAGTTCTAAAGTTCCTAATGTCAAGTCCTTTCGAACCTCTGCATGCTGCCTCTTTGAAGGACATCACAAGGAAGGCTATTTTCCTAACCGCTCTGGCCACAGCAAAGAGGGTTAGTGAGATTCAAGCCATAAGTAAGCATGTGGGCTTTTGGAGGACACAATGCAGTGTGTTCCCTGAGCCCTTCCTTCTTAGCGAAGAACGAAAATCCGTCCAACCCCTGGCCCAAGAGCTTTGATATCAAGGGGTTAGCAGAGATCATTGGACAAGAACCAGAGAGAGTCCTGTGCCCTGTCAGGGCTCTCAAGTTTTATTTGGAAAGAACTAAACAATGTTGAGGTCCTTCAGACCATCTCTGGTGTTCTGTCAAGAGACCAGATTTTCCAATGTCAAAGAACGCACTGGCGTTCTTTTTGAGAAGCACCATCAAGGAGGCCCATTCGTCCTGTCCAGATGGTGATCTTAAACTTTTGAAAGTTAATGCTCACGAGGTAAGAGCTGTCGCGACCTCAGTGGCATTTCAAAAGAATATGGGACTCAGTGATATCCTGAGTGCCACATTTTGGCGAAGCAACTCTGTGTTCGCTTCACACTACCTGCAGGATGTGAAGACGGCATATGAGAACTGCTATTCGCTAGGGCCATACATATCCGCAGACATGATATTGGGGGCAGGGAGCAGCATGAATCCTATCCTATAGAAAATGGTTAGGTGTGCTTTTGATTTTGTTGTGTTGATTTACAGTTGTGGGGTCAGCCGCCTGAGGCGGACTTCCCTTTCTTTAGCCTAAAAGTTATGTGGGATTAACTTTTGATAGGTTAGGTCAGGTGGTGGTTTTTTGCTTCTTTGCCCTGAGTATGGTCAATATGGTCTAGTCACATTGTGGTCACGCTCCCATTGACAGATCATCTAGAACTCACCAGCTATACAGGTCACTACCTTGCTGGAGACTCTAGTAAAGCAAAAGCAGACTTGGGTGACAGTAATCACAAAGTCAGCTATGCTAACAGGTAAGGAACCAAGATGTCAATAATCTGCATGTAATTTGTTTCCAAAATCTTTCTATTCTGTCCCTTCCCACCTCCAATGGTGGGATTCAGCTATACTATATGTATATATCTGACAGGTAAGTTTCATGAACAAAATGATATTGTTATGATACAATAAAGTTTGTTCATACTTACCTGGCAGATATATAAAATCAAGTACCCACCCACCTCCCCTCAGGGGACAGTGGCATTAGAAAATCTGAATAGAAAGTGGGAATGGTTCCTGATACCCGCCTCCCAGCGGCGGGAATGGGTACTAACCACCTGGCCGACCACTGCGTGTGCCGGGAGTTTTGAAATTCTGTCGGACTTCGGAGAATATAGCTTTATATATATCTGCCAGGTAAGTATGGACAAACTTTATTGTACCATAACAATATCATATTTTTGTAAACACAAGTGGTTCAGTCAGTGGCCACTAATAGGTGTTGTTCCCATGCTCATTTGGTGAGGAAAATGATAAGAACCAGAATTGAACTTAAGATTATTGAAAATTATAATGTAAGTGGCATTCTGTGACAACCTTAAAATGCTGTGAGATTTTTAATAATAGGCTAACCCTTGCGAAGTGTCGATAGTTGTATCAATAGTTGGCTACAGTCACAACTATTGACAAACTAGACACTGTAAACAAAACATTTGTAACCCACTAATGGTAAAAGCCATGTAAGTTATTAAAGTGGATCACTAATGATACAACTTTTGATACTTAAAACAAAGCAACTAATTACAGCAATTACCGTGAATAATTACCATAATTAGACGTTAGATGAGCGAGTTCTCACTTTGTTACAAGAGTAGGATCTCTATCCACAATTCTAAAAACCGATAAGGTCTACCTATAAGCCTAAACATGAATATTTTCTGAAGAAAATTATAATTTCAAAAAGTTAAACGTATTTAAAGAATATAAGCATTGTCAGCGTATGCCATTTGCATTCGATATTGTTTACATTCTCAAAATCTCGGCTGATTGAGCTATCGATATCTTCATTACACTTGGCTGGTAGAAGATATGTAATTGTTCCGATACGTAATACAAACCATCGGTCCTTTAACAATAGGAAGTAGCTAGCGGCAGCTGGAACGGTCGTAAGCTTCGAACAAGGGGAGAACGGTAGTTAACTGCTTGTCCGATCGTCGCGCGCCGCGCGACTGGGCGCGACTGGGAGGTAAACAAACCACTTTTGCTTTCGGCCGTGTGGAGATAGGACGTGTTCGTCATCGCTCTGCCCGCTTTTGTCGTTTGCTTTGAGTATCAGCCCTCTTTTCTGGTTTAGTTGAGTGTGGATGATTGTAAGTACTTGTACATTTCTTTATTCATTATTGCTGCAATATGAGTGATCAAGAAATGGAGATTTCTCGCGCCCCCCAGTCGCCCGTAGAGTGTGTCCCGGGCTGGAGGGGCGTAGATGCGGCGGATTTAGATCATTCGTGGACGTGGATCCACATGAGGTTTGTACTCGTTGCCGGGGGCGAGAATGCTCCCGGAACGAGCCATGTATAACTTGTATGAATTGGTCCGAGGCGCAGTGGGTTCTGTACGAGGGCAGGAAGAGACTTAGGCCTCCAAAGAAGTCATCGGAAAGCTCTCCAGTGACTCCTTTGGTAACTGACACTTCGTCTTCCTTCCTGCCTCCCGGTCAGCCCCCACGTTTCGCGCCTTCCCCTGCGGGTGGGGTAGCGGAGTCCTTCTCCTCACTCGATCCGTCGAGTGTGGAGGAGGGCGCCCGCTACCCGGACGTCCAGTTGTATTCGGGGTCTTCCGTCCGCTCTGGGTGGGGTTCTTCTCCCCCCAGGCGCGAGGAAACCCCTCTTACTAACCCGACTGTTGCTTCCGCAGATGTGCCACCAGCGAAGGACGACCTTGGACAGGTGTGGGAGTCGCTGGGACTGCAGGGAGTGCCAAGTATTCAGGGGTTGCTTCAGCGGTTGGCGGGGTCGGCAGTGGTCACTCATGGTGTGGTAACCACTACTACTACCACCATATCAACACCAGCATATGACATGCCGCCGCATCTCGTGTACACGCCGCATGTAATGACGGTGACGCCTACGGCTGCGGTGCACAAACCCATTACTGCCGTACCAAAGAGGACGGTGCCACCGCCACCTGGTTTCTTTGTGTTGCCGACCCCGGACTTCCGCTGCCCTAAGAGTACCCCCCTAGACCTGCCGCCAGTGCCGAGAATGACGGTAGCTGCCGACAGGACGCCTGGCTCTCCTGTGGTTCCTGCCGTGCCTGCCGTACCTGTTGCTGTCCCTGCTGCTCCTTCCTTTTCAGATGCTGTACCTGCTGTTCCTGCTGTTCCTGGACCTGTTCCTGTCGCTCCTGCTGTTGGTGGTGCTGCTACAGTCTCAGGTTCTTCCGGACAGGTGCAGTCGGGCCCTGTTGCTTCGGCAACTGCCCCGGCTCCCTCCTGGATGGAAGACCTGACGTCTGTCCTGCGGAGCCTGGCGAAGAAGAAGAGGAAGAAGAGGAAGGTGTCGTCGTCGTCTTCGTCGTCTTCTTCGTCGTCTGCTGCCTCCTCTTCCCCTTCGACTTCTAAGGCTAACCAGCCGAAGAAGAAGAAGGCTGCCTCCTCCCCCCCTAAGAAGACTCCTTCGGGATCTTCTAAGGGCCCGTCTCGCTCAGGCGATTCGGGGAGCTCTTCTGCTTTGGCCTCCTGTTCCTTCGGGAACGGGGCCCGTTTCTCTTCCTCTGCAAAGAGAAGACGACGGGGACCAGAGGTGTACCAGCCTCGGCTGGTACGTCCTCAACCTGGGTGTTACGGTTCTGCCGCTAAATCAGGTTCCTCCGTCGGTCGGCCGCTTCTCGTTCGCGAGAAGTACCGAGTGGACGCTCTTCCACAGGAGACCGTCCAGCCAAAGTTTTGACGCCCGAGCTCGCTCGCCGTCAAGACCGCGGCGCGGAGCAGAAGACTGCGAGAGTCGTGCACACGACTCTCACCAGGCCAGTGGACGCTCTCCATGCAGCGACCAACTGGCCTGCTTCGGGTTGGACGTGAACGGTCCGCTGAACCAGCCACGGGTTGAGGCGAGGAAGGGGTCCCCTCCCGCGCTCCCGTCGGTACCAGCGGCTCGACGCGACCGAGAGGACGCTGGCCGGTGCTCGCCGCGACAGAGAGCCTAGCAGGTCACCTGACCGCCGCTTCCATAGGGAGGCCGGGGCGGAGGGCAGACGGTAACCAGCAACAGCTCGCCTGACGCTAGAGATCAGCGTCAACGTTCTCAGCCGAGCCGCTCGCACAGGCGAGCGGCAAGGCTAGGCCTGCTGCTCGATCGCCACCGCGGGTTGACGATCAGCAGCAGCCCTCCACGCAACGCTGGTCCTGCCAGCGAGCGAGGGGGGAGCGTCAGGTCTGCCTCTCCTGTACCTTCAACCTCCTCGGGCTACACCGGGAGGAGCAAGGTACCGAGGAGTGATCGCGAGAGGTGCGCCGCTCGCGATCCCGCTATGACGCCGTATGGCTCAGGCACGGTTCTAGGACCGACCAGAACATACGTGCAAGTAGTTGGAGGTGACCGTCAGGGGTCTACTGCCGCTGTTCCTCCTTCTGAAGGAGGAGTATCACGGGATCTGTTCTTGCTGGAGGGACTGGACGGTCCTACCCGCAAGACGCAGTTACTCCCGAGATACAGAGGAACTTTGCAGAGTCATTAAGCTGATTCGTCAGCATAATGACCTTGCGGAAGGATTGCCGCTACCACCGGCAGAGCCCACGTCCCGGCTCGAGTCATTTTGGGGTCCTAAGAAGGAACCCAAAATGATGGTGGGGTTACCGCGATCAGAGCTTGCAGACTCAGTCCTGGATCAAGTTGAGAATCTCATCTCAGGACGGGAGGATTCGCTGAAATCCGGACGGTCTTCTAAGCTGCTTCCTCCTCCTCTACAGCGTCAGAGGCGATTTTACTGCCTTCGGAGAAGACCCGATACTGCCAAAACAGGTTAACCCGGAGTTAGCGAGGCTGACTCCAGTGTGTCTCAGCAGCAGCTCCTGTCGGAGAACCTCTGGTTCTCGCAGCAGGAGGCACTTGCCCTGGAATCTACCGCTATGGCAGCATTCCAGGCAGTCTCTTGGCTGGATTTGTGGTCCCTCACAATATCCAAAGTAGCGGCCGGCTCTGGGAGTTCTGCTCTCGAAGACGACGCTTCTTTCAGGAGACTGTGCCAGTCTGGAGGAAGAGCGATCTCTTACCTCGCCCATCAGACTGCTAACCTGTGGGCCAACTTGGTTCTTCGACGTAGGGACGCGGTCCTTACCCGAGTGACCAAGGGGGCCGGGCGTGAGGCGGCACTCGGGGCTTCGCAATGGACCAATTAGGAGTTCCCCAGCTCCTCTTTCCCCGGAGAGATGGTGGACGCGGCGGTGGGGAAAGGCGGCGCACTGATGACAGTGACCGCTTAGTTCACCAGGCAGTCTCGAAGGTTACTGGGCAATCTCGAGCGACTGCGGCTAAGCCAAAGAGCTTAGCTAGCGCTTCCACGGCGGCGAAGACGGTTGCACCGTCCAAAACCCCGTGCGAAAAGACTCCTGCTGTTTCGACGTCTGCTAAAGGAGGCCGTAACCAGCCCTCCTCCCAGCCCTCCTTTCCCCGAGGAGGTGGTGGGAAGAAGTCGAAACGAGGAGGGAAATGCTAGGGACGGCGTTCCCCCTCACCTGCTGCCGGAAGTGGGGGGTGTCTGGCGAGCCATTGGGCAACTTGGCAGCGCTACGGCGCCGAGAACTGGATAGTAGACGTCCTTCGGGAGGGATATCTACTACCCTTCGAGTGTCTCGGCCCCCCCTCATCTCCAAACCGGTCCACCTACAAACCTATGTGCCGGGGATCATCAAAGGACAACGCTCTTTGACAGGAGATCAAGACCATGCTGGCAAAACGAGCTGTAGAAATCGTGGAGACCAGTCACCGGGCTTTTACAGCCGCCTCTTACTCCTAGTGGAGAAGGCATCGGGGGCTGGCGTCCGGTGATAGACCTCTCTCCCCTGAACCGCTTCGTTCGCACGACGCGGTTCACGATGGAGTCGGCACGCTCGGTGCTCGACTCGATCATGGGGAACGATTTCATGCTTTCAATGGACTTGAAGGACGCGTATTTTCAAATACCCATCCATCAGTCCTCCAGAAAGTACCTCCGCTTCATCTTTCGACGGGACGGTGTACCAATCAGGGCACTTGTTTCGGTCTCTCAACCGCCCCACAGGTGTTCACGGCGAGTGTTCACTCTGGTGTCAGCTTGGGCCCATTCGCACGGGATACGTCTTCTGAGGTATCTCGACGATTGGCTGGTCCTGGCGAGCTCCCGCTCGCCAAGTTGCTGCAGGACAGAGATCGACTCCTCAAGTTTGTCGCGATCTGGGGATCGTGATAAACTACGAGAAGTCCGATCTCGAACCCAAGCAGAAGATGAAGTACCTGGGTGGGTATGCTGATAGACACGGTAGCAGGGCAGGTCTTTCCCGCAGACTTGCGTATCAGCAAATTCAGGAGGCAGCCGGCCGGTTCCTGTCTCGGCAGGAACAGGCAGCACAGCAATGGCAAGTCGTGATCGGCCATCTGTCGTCACTCGAGAAGTTAGTCCCTCACGGGCGTCTTCACCTGCGTCTCTCCAGTGGAGACTAAGGGAGAGTTGGTCTCAGGCCAAGGATCCTCCCTCCTTACTTTTCCCCGTGGCATACTCAAACGGACAAGGTGAGGCAGGACCTAGCCTGGTGGCTCGACGACAAAACCTCTTTAAAGGAGTGCCCATACGCACTCCCCCCCGGAGATGCTTCTGTTCTCAGACGATCGACCGAGGGATGGGGCGCACACCTGGAGGAGTTGCTGACTGCAGGTGTGTGGTACCATCACGAAAAGCACCTTCACATCAATGTCCTGGAACTCAAGGCGGCGTTCAACGCTCTCCGAGAATTTCAGGACCGCTTGGTGGGACACTCAGTAGTGGCATATGTCAACAAGCAGGGGGGGCTAGTGTCTCTTCCGCTCCATCAGTTGACGGTGCAGGTGCACGAGTGGGCCACGGCTCACTCGATAGAGCTGTCAGCACGCTACATTCCAGGCAAGAGGAATTTGTAAGTAGTGGACAAGCTCAGCCGTCGGGATCAGGTGATAGGGACCGAATGGTCTCTACACCAAGACGTGGCGGAAAGGCTCATCAACCTGTGGGGCGACCGGTCCGTAGACCTGTTCGCCACCCGGCACAACAGAAAACTTCAGGTTTTCTTTTCAGCCGTGCCGGACCCATGGGCAGCTGCAGAGGACGCTCTCCAACACCCCTGGGACAACCTCTTCGCCTACGCCTTTCCTCCCTTCTGTCTGATTCGGAAAGTGATCAGTCGAGCGCTGGTCACTCCCAATCTCAGAATGATCCTGGTGGCTCCCAAACGGCCTCAAGCCGTTTGGTATCCGGACCTGCTGGCTCTTCTTTGCGGACGCACCGAGAGAGCTACCCATTGGCACAACCTTCTAGCCCAGCCACACGTAGAACGGTACCACCACCAAGCAGTCCAGTCCCCTCAACTTCACGGCTGGCTGTTATCCACCATCTCTTGCGAACGAGAGGCTTTTCCTCGTAGCGCAGCAACAGAGATGGCTGGACACGTCCGACAGTCCTCTGCAGCTGTGTACCAGGGGAAGTGGGCCGTCTTCTGTGGTTGGTGTCGTAGACAGGGTCTGTCTCCTCTCAGAGCCACTCTTCAGCAGGTAGCGGATTTCCTCGTGTTTCTTTGCCGAGAGAAGCTCCTCTCAGTACCCACAGTTAAAGGATATAGAGCAGCACTGGCGCTCGTCCTAAAACTGAGGGGACTGGACATCTCGAACTCGTTCGAGATCTCCTTGCTAATGAGGAGCTTCGAAAGGTCTTGCCCACCCAGGGAACTCAGGCCCCCTGCGTGGGATGTGACTCTCGTCCTTAGGAGTTTGACTCGAAGACCCTTCGAGCCACTCCGAGAGTCGTCAGACAGGGATCTGACCCTCAAGACCCTCTTCTTGCTGGCCCTGGCATCGGCGAAGAGAGTAGGGGGAACTACATGGTCTTTCTTATGATGTTAAACACACCGAGGCTGGGGATCGGTGACGCTCGATTTCGTCCCGAACTTCGTAGCCAAGACTCAGAATCCGTCGATCCCTGACGACAGGTTCGAGGTCTTTCACGATCCCCTCCCTTCTGGACTTCACCGAAACGATGCGGATGAGATGCTGCTTTGTCCTGTGAGGGCGCTACGGCGCTATCTGAAGAGAACTCGACACCTCAGGCCTGAGTGTCGACGCCTCTTCGTTAGCACTGGGGTTACCAAGAAAGAAGTTTCCAAGAATACGCTTTCTTTCTGGCTACGTGAGGTGATCAGGAGAGCGTACGAGGCTGATGGTAGCGACGACATCCGTACGCTCCGACCGAGAGCCCACGAAGTCAGAGGTATCAGACCCTGCTTAGCGTTCCGTAAGAACTTCTCCGTGGCGCAGGTCCTGAAGGCAGGTGTCTGGGCCAACCAGACCACCTTCACGTCCTTCTACCTTCGGGATATTGCCCACAAGTCCTTGGATACTTTTTCCTTGGGACCTGTGGTGGCTGCTCAACACGTTGTGTAAGCTTACCCAGCACCCGAGCAGGCAGAACAGCATCGATTCCTGGTATGACTGGGAGAATGAATGTGCGAATGAGAGTGTGACTGGCTTCTCTTCACCATCTTTCTCTACCTCTACCTGTGGGCAGAGGGATACGGTCGTTACCACGCTGGAAGGGAGTCAGATGCAGGTAAGCTACTCGACCGAGCTCCATCCTATCCCTTTAACTAGGGATAGGAGTGTATATCCACCACTTTCTCCTACAAGGGGGAGGAAGTGGATGCCTACATGAGACAAACCCATGACTTTATATTTGCTCATGTACAGGAAAAAGTTCTTACAATGCTGGTACGAAGAGATACGCTTGCCTCTCTCTTAGTACTCGGCCCAGAGGTCTGACCATTGATCCTGCGGTGCACACCCTGATCAATCGGACAGAGGCTTGGATCCCTCCCTCGCTCTTACGACCAGGGAGGCATTCCAGGGATGGACGAACACCAGTCTGTTCATCTAAAGACTCAGATTCCTCCCACCAAGAAGTGAGTCTTCCTATTGTTAAAGGACCGATGGTTTGTATTACGTATCGGAACAAATGACAATTTGTCGAAAATTGCATTTTTCCTAACTATACAAACCTGAGGTCCTTTAACAATAGGAAGTAGCTAGCGGCAGCTGGAACGGTCGTAAGCTTCGAACAAGGGGAGAACGGTAGTTAACTGCTTGTCCGATCGTCGCGCGACTGGGAGGTAAACAAATCACTTTTGCTTTTGGCCCATGCAAAATACGCAGAGTGAGGGGTGGCATGAGGAGGGACTATATGTAAAGGACCTCAGGTTTGTATAGTTAGGAAAAATGCAATTTTCGACAAATTGTCATTTTAAATACACTCTTGTAAATGAACAAAGTGGGATTTAAAAGTGGCACAATACTTGATTGTATAAGTGATTTTGCTAGTTTTGAACATCAATTTCGCCTGCGCTTTTTTTTCTTCTTTTTATAGTGACGGCAAATGACGTCGGCAATTATTCCTGAGAAGACTGTATGATGGTTTGTTTACGTCTGCTCATGGCTGCTCGCGGCCACTAGCTAGTGACTTAACCTAGGGAATCTTTCTAAAGTTTATGGTAACAGACATAATTTGGCTTATTTTTAATATGTTATTAATTTCCTGTAAGAATAAGATTTTATTTTCAATGTGTTATTATTATCAACAATAATTATGCCTACCCCTTACAGTACATACTATGTACTTAGCCTAGCCTATGGCCTCGGTCAACCATCGCATTATGGCCAAATCGGGCGTACGTAGGCCAGTTATTTTACTACAGTATATATTTAAAAATAAAAAAAGTGCATTGAATGTTATGTTATTTAACACTGAACTTATTTAATTTTAATTTATGGGTAATGTTTTGTATAAAAAGGCAAGGTTAGGGTAATAACTGGTGGTTAAGAATGGATTAATCCATTTTCAGTTATTTCTTATGAAAAACATTCATTCAGATCTCGACAAAATCGCATCTCGTCGCTTCTTATGGAACGAATTAACATTGAGGTCGGGGGCTCTACTGTAATTGCGAATGTTGGTGATTTGTCCTCTGCTGCTTCTGCTCCAGTGCCTGCTCGTCGTCGTGAAGATGTTAAGGCGCCATTGAAAAGATTGAAGGTTGTTAATATGGAAGAGGTTCAGCCTGTACGTTAACCTTCTTCTCCTGATGATGCTGTTCGAGATTTGCCTCCAAGAGGTTCTTGCTCTGTATCTAGAGTTTGAAGTACATCTCCATGGCATGGACGTGTGTCTGCTTCGCACGGCTGTGTACGCGGACACGTCTGTAAACACGTACGTGAGCCTTCTGTTGTGAGTGCTCAGGTAAGTGTTCTTGGTGTTGTGCTTGGTTTGTCACAGAAGTCGGTGCAAGACTCCAGTCAGGACAGGTCTCTGGTGTCTTTACTGGTTGGCGCATCGGGTCCTTTGGCTGCTAAGTCTTTGGTTGATAATTTGTCACCTGCAGCAGGATTACAGAAAGCTGGTGTTTTTTGAGGAACTTCTTTGGTGTTGCAGGATGAAGGTGATTAGGATAAGCCTCCTGCTTCTTCACATCGTCAGTCTCCGTTGCCGGAGCAGCAGGAGTTTTTGTTTTCTTTTGCTGAGGTTGTTGAGCTCATTCATGGGTTCAGCAACCTGGAATGTAGGGCTCAAGCTCAGTTTAGTATTACTCCTACTTGCTTGGAAGCCTTGCTGGGGGCTACTCAAGTCCTCTTTTTAGCGTCCCCTATCATGACATATTCAGTTGGCCTTGCAGCGGGTGAATGCCTTGGTGTCAGACCGGGACGGATCTCTTCGGTCAAGGGGTTCTTCCAAGTTGCTTCCTCCTCTCATGAAGCATTGGAAATATTATGCTACCAACTCTGTCTGTTTGATGCCTCAACATCTTAACCGAGGCATCATGTCTCAAGCCAGGGTTGACATTGGAGCAAGTGAGGTCAGTGGCCCGTCCTAGTCACCGCAGGATGCTTTGGCTATGGAGTCTACGGCAGCCTCCATGTTTCAGACATTGTCATGGTTGGACTTGTGGTCGATGGCCATAGCCAAGATTACGTCTCAGGTCTGCAGAAGGGTTGGTGAAAGCGTCTTCCCTTGCCTGTTTGTTGCAGTCTGGGGGCAAGTTTTTTTCTTACCTAGCTCATCTTAGTGTCAATTTGTTGGTTAATCTTCTGCTGATTAGAAGAGACGCAGTGTTGTCCAAGGTGGCGAGATCAGTTGAACCTGAGTCCTTGTTGGCACTCAGGAATGGGGATTTGTTGGATTCTCAGTTCCTGTTTCCAAGGACTGAGCTGGAGGATGCAATAGACTGGTGCTGTGCTGACTTGGATAGGTTGGTGCATCAAGCTGTCTCCAAGTCAGAGTCTCGTTCTCGTCGATCTCTTCTTCTTCTTCTTCTTCTTTCCCCCCCCCCCCCTCCAGCCCCACAACAACAAATGCAAGGATCATCCCCTAATAAGTCGGCTAGGAGTTCGGCTTTGGTTAGGCCCTCCCAGTCTTCTTCTCAGACTAAACCTGACGAACAATGTCCCTTTCAGCCCCGCTCTTATAAGCCAAGGAGGGACTCCAGAAGTAGAGGCAAGGGAGGTCGCTGATAGGTTGAGTGCCTCTTCCTCTCCTTTGCCATGGGTAGGGGGTTGCCTGGTGGGCCAGTGGGCCAAGTGGCAGAGTTATGGTGCAGAGAATGGGTCATAAGGTGTTCTTCGGGTAGGATATCTACTACCGTTCGACTTCTCTCCTCCTCTCTCAGACAGACCTTTGCTCAGGCAAATGTATGCCCCCAATTCTCTGAAGTTCTTAGCTCTCTGGGAGGAGGTGCAGAAAATGCTGGACAAGGATGGAATAGAGGAAGTAGTGCGTCCGTCTTTGGGGTTTTACAGTCACATCTTGGTACTGAAAGCGTCAGTTTGTTGGAGACCAGTGATCGATATATCAATCTTTAATCATTGTGTCAGGAAGACGAGGTTCAAGATAGACCCGTGATCGGTGTTGACAGTAGTGAGGGACAACGACTTCATGCTGTTGATAAATCTAAAGCACACGTACTTCCAAATCCCTATTCATCCATCGTCCAGGAAGTTCCTCCGCTTCTCTCTCGGAGAGAAAGTGCTCCAGTTCAAAGCCTTATGCTTCGGGTTGATCACATCCCCTCAGGTGTTCACAAGTCTTCTCCCTTGTCGCAACTTCAGACTCATTCTCAAGGGATCCGTCTGTTGATGTACCTTGACTACTGGTTGGACTTGGCGGGTTCCAAGGAGAAACTGCTACAGGACAAGGATTGTCTGCTTCAGTTTTGTCTGGAACTTGGCATTATGGTGAACCTGGAGAAATCAAGTCCCGTCCCCGGTCAGAGAATTCTTTATCTAGGCATGGTCATCGATACAACAATATTGAGGGTTTTTCCGTTGGACTAGAGGTTGGAGAAGTTGTGGAAGATAGCACACGATTTCCTGTCAGCTCATCAGTGGCAGGTTCTTCTGTGTATTTCTCTTCTTTAGAGAAGCTGGTCCCTCATAGAGACTGAGGGACTTCTGGTCTATGGAGGGGAACTTCCCTCTTCTAAGGGTTCCCCTGTCCTGAGAGGTGAGGGAAGATCTTCGTTGGTGGTTGGACAATCCGGACTTCCTTGTTTTCAGATGCCTTCCTTGCATGTTGGGGCGCTCATTTAGGTGGCCTCATTACTTCGGGCGTTTGAGGTCTGGAGGACAAGCTGCAACACATCAATGTGTTGGAGTTGAAGGCAGCCTTTCTGGGTCTGAAGGAATTTTGGAAGAAGGTAGAGAGTCATTCTGTGGTTCTCATGATGGATAACACCACAGTGGTCGCTTATGTGAGCAAGGGGGGGGACTGGTTTCTTTTCAACGCCATGCTTTGACAGTCAAGATTCACCACTGGACAGTCAACAATTCGGTGGAACTCTCAGCCAGGTATATCTTGGGCAAAAGGAACATGGTCGCAGACAACTTTAGTCGTCAGGACTAAGTTCTAGGCACAGAGTGGTCCTTACATCAGGTCATAGTGGACAGGCTTTTCCAGGTTTGGGGGAGACCTATGCTGGATCTCTTTGCGACCCAGTTCAACAAGAAAAAGGAAGTTTATTGTTCGGTGGTTCCGGATCCTCTGGCGTTAGCAGAGGACGCTTTTCAACATCCCTAGGAACACCTGGAAGTGTATGCCTTCCCTCCGTTTTGTTTGATCTGCCAAGTGCTGAGTTAGCAAAAACTCCAGATGACACTGGTGGTTCCTCTGTGGCCACTTGCGGTACGGTGTCCGGATCTGTTGTTGTTGTTGTTGTCGGAGGTTCAGAGGGAGATTCCCCCATGGTGGCATCATCTTTGCCAGCCACTCATAGAAAGATTTCATCAGTCAGTAGAATCCCTGTCTCTTCACGGTTGAAGACTATCAAGTATCTTCTCCGAATAAGAGGTTTTTCTCAGAAATCAGCAAGGCATATGTCCAGCAATCTCAGGAAATCTACCTCTGCAGTTCACCAAGGTAAATGGGCAATCTACTGTGATTGGTGTTGTAGATGGGGTTTCTCTCCACTCAAAACCTCTGTTCAGCAGAAAGCAGACTTTATAGTCTTCCTCAGGGATGAGAAAGGCTTTTCCATCTCTGCTATTGGGGGCTACAGAGCAGTCCTGAGTTTAGTGTTATGTCTTAGAGGTGTTGACATCTCTTCATCCTGGGAACTCTCCCTGTTGTTCAAAGGCTTTGAGCAGTCCTGTTTTCCAAAAGAGCTCAGGCCTCCAACTTGGGATGTTTCCTTGGTCCTAAGGAGTTTTACTAAAGCTCCCTATGAGCCTTTACGTCATTCATTGGACAGGAACTTGACACTCAAGACAGTTTTCCTCCTGGCCTTGGCTTTTTCGAAGAGAGTAGGGGAGCTACATGGCCTGAGCTATAATGTGAAACATACCAGGGGTTGGGGGTCAGTGTCCCGGAATTCTTGGGTAAGATCCAGAATCCCTCGATACAAAATGACAGATTTGCCTCCTTTTCCATTCCATCTTTGGATGACTTTGTGGGCAGTGAGTCTAGGAGCTCTAGCTATGTCCTGTTAGGGCCCCTGCATTGCTATCTTAAGAAGACGTGACATCTCAGACCAGGATGTTGTAGGCTTTTTGTTAGCACAGGGCATTCTAAGAAAGAGGTTTCCAGGAATACAGTCTCTATTTGGATACATGATGCTATCAGGCGGGTGTATTTGTCTCTTGATTCCGTTACTGAGTCTGTGCAGGCTAGAGCACGTGATGTCAGAGGTATTAGCTCCTCTTTGGCATTCAAGAAAAATTTGACTGATCATAGAGTTATGAACACTGGTACTTGGTTACGTCAGTCAATGTTCACCTCTTTTTCTCCTAAGGATGTTGCACACAGGTCTATAGACATCCTTTTCCTTAGGTCCTGTGGTGGCTGCCCAACAGATTGTGTACTCATCGTTGCCCTCAACAGGCAAATTTGTATCTTCTTAAGATGATTGTTTGGAAGGGAGAATGAGTGAGTTGGCTGGTCTCTTTCTTTCTCTCATCCCTTTGTTCTTCCTACGGACAGGTTGAGGAATAGACATGACTATCGCTGGACTGGTCTGATACAGGTGAGTAAGGTAGTCATACTGGTAGTTTGTTTGCTCTGTGTTATCAAGTAATCAAACCCTCTATTCAGTAGCAAATACTCCGCACTCTAGCAAGGGGGAGTGAGGAGTGATAACGAATCTCTGGTTTATTAGGTTTGGTTATCAAACAGTCAGAATTTTTTTTTAGTTACTTAAAGCAATGAATCTGCTCTTATATCATTGTATAAAACTCGTTGGCTGAATTGTTGGATATTGGTTTATCTATCTTTTCACAGGCATTGGTCCGCCTTTAGATATTTCATCTTTGAGGTGGGCTGGTGGGTTATTCCCCAGCAGTTGTCCTTCCAGTAACTGAATGTCCCGCAGACACTTTGATGTCCTTGGTTCTTGCCTCTTAGCTCTTCATCTTTCTCTTCCTTGTCTCTGGACTCTCCTACTGCATAGGTGGAAGAAGAACAGGAAGTCTAAGGCATCATGTAAGAAGCCCAAGTGTCCTTCTGAGGTATTCCTCTTCCTTGTAGGGAAGCTGGAGTAAGGATAAGAGATCACCAGCACATGGTGTCTGTACCCTTAGCGGGGCTCTGTGTCATGTACACGCCCCTTTGGACAAGAGGACTGCTCCTTCCTCATCCCCCTGTGAGTGCCCAGACTCACATTTGGATGAGTCGACTTATTCGGCATGTTTTGCACTTGCTCAGTCTGTTTGCCAAGTCCACATGGCAGCGCAGGGCAGCTCTTCTCCTCACACATCTAAGGAGTTGCATGGGGATGGGCATTTGTTTACTCTTCTGTTATGATGCTAACTTTTTATAGTCAGACTGATCAGACATACCTATGTATATGTGTAATTTATATTTTGAGTTGAATATTAATGGGCTATTTGTAACATAATACTATTGAAAATATAAGTGTCATACAAAATTAGTGACAAAGTATTGTGTGTTTTTTAACCCACTTTTTTTTGTATGGCTGAAAAATGTCTTTTCATAGTTTTGAATGGAAATTTCTTTCTGTATCTCAGAAGTGGGTAGTATATAAAGGAATTGTATTTCTTGTCATTAATCATTCAAAAACGTGTATGTATTTTCTTCTTTCTAGGCTTTATATGAGCAGTCTCTTCACATCAAGTCGGCTATTCCACATCCTTTGATTATGGGCGTCATAAGAGGTAATGTAGTTGTGATTTAAGTGATTTTGAGATTTTCTTTTAAATTTGTCATCATTGCTGTATTGTCTAGATATGAGTTGTTAATACAAAACCCATTAATGTTAATTAGCCATATTCTATATAAAATGGAACCAGCTTAACTGACATGTATTAGTATACGCATACCTTAGAATAGGGGTTATCTGTTTTTTATCTAAGAGTATTTTGTTATAAACAAAATGGGTACTAAAGGTACTTGGTTTGTATTGAAAAAACTCATTATTCATACGCGAACAAACCTTCGGTCTTAACAATAGGATAATTTCTAGCTCCCAGCTGGATCCAGTTAAATCGCAGATGAAAGCAAGGAATCTTGTGAGATCTGGCAGCGCGTGCATATATCGGGTGAAGAATGGTCAAGGACCATGTACCTACGCCACCTCGCCAGTCTTTTCTTAACCACCTGGGCGAGAGTTGTGTTTGACCTCTCTCGGCCTATACCCGGTTCATTGCCCGTTTCAATTGTGTTTGTGTGCTGTTATTATGGCTGCTTCTGCTCCCTCTCGGCCTCGTCATCGTATGTGCCCCGGAACTTCATGTTTTCCGTGTTCTCGTTATTTGGCTTCGGCTGCGACCGATCCCCACATCACATGTATTAGGTGTTGCTCTAATGTTTGTACAATAACAAATCCTTGCACGGAAGGCCGTGCGTAGCCTAAAGAGCAGTGGAAGTTGTTTTACAGCAAAAGGGAGCATCGTAGGGTTTCTACTCTTCCTTCGTGGGAGGTTTTTTCTTCTCTTCCCAATGCTTTGCCTCCTGCTGCGGTCACACCCTATAGTAGTGTTGAACCTCTGTCCCCTTCCTTTTCTTTCACCGATTCGTCATTGGAAGTATCGGGAGGCCCTCAGGCTGATTTTTGTAATGTTGCCCCTTCTTCTTTGGGAGTTAATTTGATTCCCGAGAGGGAGGAGGCTTTTTCATCATTGTCTCTTATTGCAGAGTCGGAGGCGTCCAAGATGGCGGTGCTTTGGAAGTCGATGGGCCTACGGGGTTTTCCATCCCTGGAGGGCTTGTTGACGCACTTCATGGATGCTCGCTACCCCCCTCATCATGCTTTCAGGTCCTCCCCCACTCCTCCTGGCCTTGTCTTCGTTGGTAGCTGAGGTCAGCCATTTTGTATTGCTACGCCAGGGATAGTTGCTGCTTCTTCAAGTCAGAGGGAAGCCGTGGCGTCAGCCCCGCTAGTGACGTCACAGAGTCAGTCATTTTGTATCTGTCCGCCAGTGGCGTCTGCTTCCCGTTCAGATCGAGGGGAAGCCATGATGTCATCGCCACTTATGACATCACGTCATCGGAGCCTTCTCTTGCTGAGCCGTCTGAGGCTTTATGCCAGGCAATTCTTAAGAGATTGAACTCTGTTTTGGAAGATAAGTTGGCTTCCATGTCGACTGGGAGGACTGGAAGCAAGCTTGTTGCAATGCCCCCACCTCCTGCGAAGAGATTGCGTAAGGAGCCAGTGCTGTTTTCCTCTCCTTTTCCCCCATCTCCTCCATGTTGGCGTATCAAGCATTTGAAGGCTAAGGACTTTGCTCTTCCTTCGCCTGTGAGTGAGGAGCAACACGCCCGTATTCCTGAGTGTTGATGTTTCAGAATGTGTTAGTGTATCTTCCCCTGTGTGCTCTGCAGTGGCTGCTTCGTCCTCTGCAATGAGTCGCGATCATGTTGCAAGCTCCCCCGTTCATGCACATGTTGCAGGCACTCCCACTTCTCCGTCTCCAGGGCCTATTCGTCGCCGTAAGAATCTCTAGGCACCTGTCAAGAGGTCGAAGGTTGTGAGCACGGAGTTGGTGCCTGCCCCTCTCCATGGTACTTCCAGGAGTTCAACTGTGGTATTCTCATTCATTTTCAAGTGTTTGAGGTTCCTCTCCAGCTCACATTTGTACGCCTGCCACACCCGTGCCCGTTTATGGCCATGTTAAGGAGTCATCTGGTGATGTTCCTGCTGTTGTGGTTGGTTCGTCGCGGGAGTCAGTGCTTGGATGCAGCCCAGACAGGTTAGTTGGTTCTCGGGCTGTTTGGCTGCTGGTTCTTCTGTTAATTTGAACAAGGAAGGCACTTTAGATGAACCTGCACATCCTTCTCGTCGTCGGTCTCCATTGCCGAAGCAGGAGGAGGGAGACACGCAAGAGTTTTTGTCTTTCTTTTGAGAAGTTGTTGATCTTATTCTTGGTTTCAACAATTTGGAGAAAAGGACTCAGGCTCGGTCATCCTACACTCCTTCCTGCTTGGAAGCCTGGCTGGGAGCTACACAGGATCCCAAGTCTTCGGTTCAGATTCCTTTGTCAGGGCACGTCCAATCGGTCTTGCATAAGGTTAACGCCTCTATTTCAGATCGGGACGGTTCGCTTCACTCTAGGGGCTCTGCCTAGCGGCTACCCCCGCCTCTCACGAGGCATAGGAACTACTATGCTACAAACTCTGCCTTTTTGATGTCACGTCATCTTAACCCGGACGTCATTCGTCTGAAGCCGGGATTGACTTTGGAGCAGGTGAGGTCGGTAGCTCCATTGTTGTCTCCACAAGATGCCTCAGCGTTGGAAAATATGGCAGCCTCCACATTGCAGACAGTTTCTTGGCTGGACTTCTGGTCTTTGGTCATTACCAGGATAGCTTCTGACAGGTTCCCGGAAGGGTTGGTGAGTGCGCCCTCTCTTGCCAGTTTGTTGCAGTCCGGAGGCAATGTCTTTTTGTATACGGCTCACCTTAGTGTTAATTTATGGGCTAACCTTCTGTTTAGAAGAGACGCGGCTTTATCCAGGATGGAAAGATCAGTTGACCCTGAGTCCTTGCTGGCGTTGAGGAATGGGGATCTGTTGGACCGAGCTTGAGGATGCAATAGACTGGCGCCAGGCTGACACCAAGGACAGATTGGTGCACCAGGCTGTGTCTGAAGTCGGAATCTTGTCTTCGGAGACGTCCGGCTCCTCCTCATCCCCCTGCCTAGCAGCAGTCACGAAGATTGTCATCTGGTAGGCCGTCGAGGAGTTCAGTTTCGGCAGGGCCTCCCCGTTCGTCCCAGACTAGATCAGAGGACCAGCGTCCCTTTTGCTCCCGTTCCTTTAAACCAAGAAGGGGCCCCAGGGGCAGAGGGAAAGGGGGCCCATCGGTAGGTTAGACGCCTCTCCTCTCCTGTGCCACCGGTGGGGGGGGCCCCCGCATTGAGCCAAGTGGCTTAGTTATGGGGCGGAGAAGTGGGTGGTAGATGTCCTTCGGGTGGGATACCCACTGCTATTCAACTTCTCTCCTTCTCTCTGGGACAAGCCACAGCTCAGGAGGGTGTATCCTCCAGATTCTCTGAAGTTCTTAGCTCTTCGGGAGGAAGTGCAGAAGGTGCTGGACAAGGATGCGATAGAGGAAGTGGTGCGTCCATCTCCGGGGTTTTACAGTCACATCATCTTGGTGCCCAAAGTTTCGGGAGGTTGGAGACCTGTAATCCACTTATCCACCTTGAATCACTTCATCAAGAAGACACAGTTCAACATGGAAACCCTGTATTCAGTGTTGGCAGCTGTGAGGGAAGGCGACTTCATGCCGTCTATAGACTTAAGGGACGCATACTTCCAGATCCCTATTCATCCGACGTCCAGGAAGTTCCTTCACTTCTCTCTCGGGGACAAGGTCTTCAAGTTCAAACTCCTGTGCTTCAGGCTGACCACAGCCCCTCAAGTGTTCACAAGGGTTTTCTCTCTCGTATCCCCCCAGATGCTGAAGCCTTGCCGAGGATGGGGGGCTTAGGGTTCAGCAGCTGGGCCCTGATGCCTGGTGGGAACTGCTTTCTCGCTGGGCCTTGGTGCCCAGCTGTTGATCCAACGAAATAAGTCAGCCCTTTTTCTTCTACTAAAAAACGTTTCATCTTTCTGCCTTCCTTCCCTCCCCTATAAGGTATGGATTCTATGATGACGACTATTGCTTGGTTTTGGCATGATTTAGTCTAAATCTTGGGATTTGAAGGAGGGTGAGGATGGACGGCATGCACCTCACCCGTAGAACTCTAGTACCTGACGTGGTTGAGCGAGGGGAAAGTTTTTTAATGTCAAACCCTATCCTCAGTGCCGGGTCTGATCTCGACGAACATCATGACGCCTTAGCACTGGAGATAGGGTGTTATATATCCAGATAATTACCCCTAGGACGACCCTAATGAAGGGATGACCCGTCCTCTTAAGTGTGACTCCATGGTGGGTATGGGGAATATCTGGATGAACTATGTTTTTCACGTTCTATGGCAACCCCCCCTATTTCGGCTGACGACCCTATGCTTTTGTCAAGGACTTGTCCACGGAACCCGAACTTCAATCAATCATGGTCGGTCCCTTTGATCAGGGTAGTACCCCTGGACCGAATGACAGACAGACACAGATGACGACCCAAAGCAATGCGAGTAGATATACCGCCAAGAAATCTCAACAAAAAGCATCTGGCTCCAGTATTGTCACACTGGAACCATATGCCATGAAGAAAAAATAAAAAGTGTGAAATAGCTCTCCTGGGGTCTTTGTACCAATTCATTTAATATACCTGAATTTGAAGCTTGAAGGTGACAATATTGACATTTTCCAAGTACACAGGGAAATCATGAAATGTTGTGGCAGACAGCCAAAAATAACAGCCCAAAATGGAAATATGCTCCCTTATAGAAAGCATCTCCCCAGAGGAGAGCAGTAAGTTGATGGGATTGTCGGACCTTGCGGGAATTACGGTTGAGTGCACTCCCCACCTTTAGCCTGAACTCCAGCAAGGGCTTGATTTATGCCCCTCAATTGATGGCTTTTTCTGAGGAGAGACTTTTAACAGAATTAAAAGACCAGGGTGTAATAAAGGTTGACAGGATGACAAAGAAGGTTGAAAATAATAGAATACCTCAGCCTACCTTAATATTAACTTTTAGTACTTTAAGACTTCCGGAATATGTCTATGCAGCCTGGTATAGGTTTAAGATAAAGTTGTACATCCCAAGACCCAGAAGGTGTTTCCATTGCCAGCATTTTGGACACACCCTACAATCGTGTCGATCCAAATTGCAAGAAAAGCCTGCAGTCTGTGTCAACTGTGGAGAGGATGAGCATGGAATGTGCACCAGGAACCTAAATGTGTTCACTGTGGTGAGGGACATGCCTCGTCATCTCAGCAGTGTGATATATATTTACTTGAAAAGGAAATACAAGCAATTAGAGTGATTGAAAGAACAACATTTAAGGAAGCACAGAGAGAGCCACAGCAAAGACTGTAAGACCCGGTCTAAGTTTTGCTACTGTAGTAGCAAAATTAAAAAAGCCAAAGGAAAGAGACAAATAAAAACACCCAAGTTAAGAGCACAAAAAGGAAAATCAAATAAAGAATCATTAAAAAGACAGCTAACTGAATCATCTGAGTCAACTGATGATGAGAATATAAAGACAAGGTTCACTAGAACCAACAAGAAAGACCCTAGTGTGGAATTGAAGAAAATTGAAGTGCCAGTTGAGATACACCCTCCACCATCTGCCTCTTTGGAGGCAAGGCCAGTGGTTGCTGGTCTGGTGCCAGCTTCTGTTGGTGCCAACTCCTCTTTGGAGGACAAACCAGCAGATGCTGGTCCCCCGTGCCAGTCCTCGCTGGTACTTCTGCCTCATCAGAGGCAGAGCTGGCTACTGCCAGCAGTACAAAGACACTTGAGGTGGTCTCTTTAGAGAACACCTCTGCTCTCTCACCATCTCGGTAGAGATGGAGAGCGAAAAAACTAAAAACCCTTCAGTATCAAAAACACTGAAGGAAAAAGATGTTGGCTCTACGAAGGTGATAATTCCTCCCAAGAAGCCAACAAAACCTTCCATCAAAATGCCTCCCCTTAGTAGAAAAAAGAAAAAAGAACTCTCCCAGTCTTGTAAAAAGGACCACAATGTTGGTCCTAAACGTGAATAAATTCACTTCCATTATTCAGTGGAACTGTCAGGGACTGCGAGCGAAGTATGAGGAAGTGAAGCTTTTAATCTATGAGCACTCTCCTGTAGGGATATGTTTGCAGGAGACTATGCTAGGTGAATATACCCCTTGTCCTAGGGAATATGTTCACTATAGAACTAAATTTGATTTACAGGTGGGAAATCATGGTGGATCCCTCATCTACATCCGTCGAGATGCTCCACACTACAAAGTAAAACTAAATACTCCACTTCAAGCTGTGGCTGTACGAATTAATTTGAGGAGGCAATATACTATATGTTCCCTTTACATTCCGCCCAATAGCCATGTCTCCCAAGAAAACTTAATACACTTGATGCAGCAACTACCAGAGCCATTCCTTCTACTTGGTGACTTCAACAGTAGACATCCATTGTGGGGAGATGTAACATCAAACCAAAAAGGGAATATGATGGCATCATTAATAGAAAATGAAGATATAGGCCTTCTTAATACTGGAGAACCTACCATTACCACATTCAGACAGGCACCGTCTCCTGCATCGACCTTTCAATATGTAGCTCCAACTGCAGTGTTGATTTTAGTTGGAGAACAAGTGATGACTGGCATACCAGTGACCATTCTCCAATTGTGATCGACACAATGAAGGCTCACCTATCCCGAGATCACCAAGATGGTGTTTTTAGAGAAAGCAAATTGGAGAAAATTCAAAGATTGAGTGAGTTGGAGGGGAAGGGGAATGGCAAAAAGATTTCCCAAGTGTAGATGATGCCATTGATCTACTCAATGGACATTTACATACTGCAGGTCTGCACTCGATTCCTCGAACAAAAAGGACTATTCAGGAGACGGCCAGTACCGTGGTGGGGTCAGAAGACTTGAGGCTGTTACACCGAGCTACAAGGACATCATTGACCAGGTTGCCGTAGACACCGCACCTTGGACAATGTCATAATTTACCAAAAACAGTGTAGGGGCACGATTTCGAAAAGCCATGAAAGCTGCCAGAAGACAATCCATGGGCCGGATATGTATCCTCTATTAACAGCAGAACACCAGTTTGTAGCATTTTGGAAGAAAATAAGAAAAATTCAAGGGTAAATTTTACACCCAATCCTCCTCCAGTACTTAAAGTGAATAAGAATCATGTCACAGGATGCCAGAGAAGTTAGTAATACATTTTCAGAACACTTCGCTCGAGTCTCTGAGAAATCGATAGTTCCCAGGACATAATTTCAGAATAATGGAAGAAAAACAGGTACTTGACTTTTCAAGCAAAGAAAGCTGAATCATATAATATGCCGTTTCTGAGAGGGAATTTGACTCTGCTTTATCTAGGAGCAAGAACACTGCCCTGGTCCAGATGAGATTCCTTATGAAATGTTTAAACACATTTCAAGGAACACAAAACTTTTATAATAAGAATTTATCAACAATAGAATATGGGATGAAAGCAGCTACCCCTACCAATATGGGAAAGTACCATGTTACCATTCCTTAAGGCTGGAAAAGATCCTCTCTGTGCAGCAAGGTTACCGCCCCCATTGCTTTAACTTGCTGTTTGTGTAAGTTGATGGAAAAAAATGGTAAATGTAAGACTGATGTTGGTATCTAGAGCACAACAATATTCTAACACCTTCTCAGTGTGGTTTTCGAAAAATGCCACTACACTGGACATCTTACTGCAACTTGAAGCCTCTATCTGTGAGGCCTTGCCTCCAAGCAACACCATGTGACAGTGTTTTTTGATATAGAAAGGCATCGACACTGCTGGAGACATGGGATTCTGAAGACTATGCAATAATGGTGGTCTACGAGGAAATTACATTTATTTGTGAAATCCTTTTTACATCGTAGTATTTTAAAGTTAAAGTTTGGCAGTACTTTATCAGAGAAAAAGTGCAAGAAGAAGGTGTTCCCCAGGGTAGTGTTCTCAGTGTAACACTTTTGCTCCCTGGCCATAAACAGTGTTGCAGCTGTCATTCCAAGAGAGGTTTTAAAGACACTGTTTGTGGATGACTGTCAATATCCTTTGCTGCCACACCCGGATGACTGTAGCAGAAAGAAAGCTACAATTAACAATAAATAAAAATAGTAAGTTGGGCTGAGAAAACAGGGTTTAGTTTTAAAATCTCTGTAAGCAAGACTACTGCTGTCCACTTCTGTCGGATCAGGGGAGTGCATCCTGATCCAAGACTTATTTGTAATGGCCGTAGAATCCATGTGTAGAACAGGCACACTCTTAGGCCTAGTTTTTGACAATAGATTGACTTGGGTCCCCCATATAAAACATAAAAGCAAAGAGCCTAGAAGCTCTACCACATCTTGAAGGTGCTTTCTCACACCAGTTGGGAGCTGATAGAAATCTGTTACTAAAGCTTCATAAATCCTAATCTTGTCAAAGCTGTCATATGGTTGTGAAGTTTATTCTTCAGCCTCCTCATCTAACTTGAGAATTTAGATCGGTGCATCATTTCAGGATTCGTATAGCCACAGGAGCTTCGGTCGTCACCAATACCTAGTATGATAGTGATGCAGGAGATGCCCCTTGAACTCTATCGACAGTCATCATTACTTCGGTACTGGTTAGAGTGCAAAGACTCCCCAAATCTCTGGCATTTGCTGTGGCAATAGAAATTTTTTTTAACGGTTTTTATGAAAGTCATCCAAGGTATCCCACTCCTATTTTAGCTATAGATTTAAAAATATTTTAGAGGATACGAATATTAAAAAATTTAACCCATTATCACCCTTTGTGTATCCCAGTATCTGTCTGGAGGTTACTGATGTGAAAAATTCTGCAGGTACTTCAGTGGGGCAAAGAGGGATAAACTGATGAGGAAATGAGGTCATTATTTTTAGAGCATGTATCAGAGCAGTAGATAAAACGTTATATTTACTGATGGCTCTAAGTCCAATGCTGGCGTTGGATATGGGTGGGGTTTTTTTAGCGAATCTTGTAACCGAAAGAGGTGCACTTCTTTCTGTTGCCTCAAACTCTACAGCTGAATTGTATGGCATCCTAATAGCACTGGAACATATTACAACACTCCCAGTTTGTAGCTATACAATTATTTTGTGACTCCAAAAGTGCCCTACAGTCCCTGGAAGTGTTAATACTGATCATCCCCCTTGGTGTTGAAGATCTCTTGCAGTGGATTTTTTGCACCAAAAATAGAGGCAGCATTGTTTCATTTTTGTTGGGTTCCCGCCCATGTGAACATATCGGGAACGAAGAGGCAGACAAGCTAGCCAAATCAGCAGCGCAAACTTGGTACCGAGAAAATGCCCTGTTCCATATCGAGATACATTCTGTGAGATATGGCAAATCCATCCAGCAGTTATGGGTACTTCAGTGGGACAGAGTAGGCCCAATAAAATGAAAGAAATTACTAGTCAGACACACCCTTGGAAAATGACCTAATACCAAGGAAGTGGGAGATTGTATTGTGTAGATACGTATTGGCCATTACACGTTTAACTCATGGCTTTCTGATGGATGGGGAGAATGAGCCCTTCTGTGATGATTGCTTAGTTCCACTAAAACGTTAGGCATTTGCTGGTTGAGTGTCCCAGTCTGGTGGAACTTAGGGGAATCGTTTTTTAGGTTTTTTAGGCTTTAGTAGAGTGGGCCAGAGGGGGTAATTATAGCATGGCAAAACTGTTGGGAGAAAAGCGCATGTATTAATAAACATCATCTCTTTTATCAAAGAAGCTGGTCTTCTCAAATATATCTGACAGCTGTGCTGTTCTTAGTATATACATTTTTTTATTTTTTATAGTTTTACGGTGATCAATCACAATCTTTTTATCGGAATATTATTTATATTTTAGCAGAAATTTAATTTATTTTTTTAAATCAAATTTATATATCTCTCATAAAGATAAAGTTATTTTGAATGTTGTATAAATATTATAAAAGTTAAAGATCACATTTAGTATTCGGCGTCGGTGACCCTGGTAGTTGTGACGCCAGATAACTCACAATCAATCAACAATCAATCTCTCTCGTATCAAGTTGGTCCATGATCAGAGGATCTGTATGCTGAGGTACCTCGACGATTGGGTAGGTCTTAGCAGGTTCCAGGGAAAAGCTGACTGCAGGACAGGAGATCATCTACTTAGGTTTTGTCTGAATTGGGAGGCATCGGTAACCACGAAAAGTCAAACCTGTACCCAGTCAAAGGATTCTGTACCTGTCATGGTCATTGATACAGAGGTTGCAAGAGTTTTCCCGTCTGATCAAGGTGGAGAAGTTGCGAGAAGGTGGCATGTGACCTTCCTCTCGGAACCACATCAGCCAGCTCATCAGTGGTAGGTTCTCTGGGAGTTTTGTCTTCCCTGGAGAAGCTGATCCCTCATGGGTGTCTTCCAATCTTCAGTCTAGCAGTGGATACTGAGGGATTCTGGTCTCTGGCAGGGGACTCCACTCTGTTAAAGGAAAGTCCTCTGTCTCTGAAAGTGAGAGAAGACCCTTCGTTGGTGGTGGACAACCGAAATCTTTCTAAGGGTGTTCCTCTGCGTTCTCTCATGAAACTTACTTCTGTTTTTCAGGTGCCTCCCTCGCAGGTTGGGGGGCTCATTTAGGTGGCTTCATTGCCTCAGGGCGTTTGGAGTTTGGAAAGACAAAACAACAGCATGTCGTCTTGGAGTTGAGGGCAGCCTTCCTGGGTCTGAAGGAGTTTCAGGAGAAGGTAGAGGGGTCATTCTGTCATTCTCGTGTCGGGACAAAACACCACGGTGGTCACCTATGTGAACAAGCAGGGAGGCCTGGTTTCATGTCAACTTCACGCCTTGACCATAGAGGTTCACCAGTGGGCGGTCAGCAATTTGGTAGAGCTCTGTGCCAGGTATTTCCCAGGCAAAGAGAATGTGGTCGCAGACAAACTCAGTCGTGGGATCAGATTCCTAGGCAGAGTGGTCCCTTCATCAATTGGTAGCAGACAAGCTCTTCAGATTTGGGGAGACCTATGCCTGGACCTTTTTGCAACTCTGTTCAACAGGAAACGAGATATTCTGTTCAGTGGTTACAGATCCTTTAGTGTTAACCAAGGACGTGTTCCAACATCCCCCGGGGACAACCTGGAGATGTATGCCTTCACTCCATTTTGTTTGATCTGTCAGGTTCTAAACAGGCTGATGAGTTTGCAGGGTTTCAGGGAAGGCTTTTGGTAGCCCCTCTGTGTCTTCAGCAGAATGGTTTCCAGATCTGCCTGTCATGTTGTCAGAGGTTCCGAGGAAGGTTCCCTCTGGCAGCATCTCCTGTTGTCAGCCGCATACGTAAAGGTTCCACAGTCAGTAGAATCCCTCTCTTCATGGTTGGAGGCTATCAGTATCTCTACGAGAGAGAGGCGGTTTCTCCAGAGAACATCAGGCGCATGTCGAGCACTCTCTGAAGGTCGAACCTCTGCGGTTTGCCAAGGCAAACCATGGGCGATACTGGTGATTGGTGTCGTAAATAAATGGATTTTTCTCCATCACATCCTTTATTCGGTGAATAGCAGACTTTTTAACCCTCCCAAGAGATGGGAAAGTATGTCCATTTCTGCCATTAGAGCTATGGGGCGGCCCTGAGTTTGTGTTAGGCCTTTAGAGGTATCGACAAACTCTTACTGGGAACTTTATTTGCTAATTAAGGTGGGGTTTAAGCAGTCAAGCTCCCTAGGGAGCTGAAGCCTCTGACGTGGGGTTGTTTCCTTGGTTCTCAAGAGCTTCACTAAAAGTCCATATGAGCCTTGTGTCGCTTCATCTGACAGGAACTTGATGCTCAAGACTTTTTCTCTCCCCCTTGCATTTCAAAAGAGGGTAGGATAGCTCTACGGTCTGAGCTGAGGTGAAGCACACAAGGGGGTGGGGGGCGGGGGTCGGTGTCCTTCGAATTTGTCCAGAATTATGGCCAAGCCCAAAATCCCTCTGTGCACGATGATAGGCTCACTTTCCATTTTCCATTCCATCACTGAATGACTATTGTGGGTGGTAATGCTCAAGAGCTTTTGTTGTGTCCGTCCGGGCCCTGCGTTACTATCTTAAAAGGACACGGCACCTTAGACCAGGCTGCCACAGACTTTTAGTTAAGCACAGATGTACAAAGAAAGAGGTGTCTAAGAAATACTATTTTTTTTAGATTACCGGAAGCCATCAGACAGCGTACTTGGTTCTTTGATGATTCATCACAGGCTAGAGTGGCATGATGTTAGGGTATTGTTCCTCTCTGGCTTTCATAAAGAACTTTGCTGAACATAAAGTCTCTGAGCGCTGGTACTTGGTTAAGCAGTCTAGTTCACCTCTTCTATTCTTGAGGATGTTGCCCACAGATCTACAGACACATTTTCCCTGGGTCCTGTGGTGGCTGCCCAATAGGTTGTATAGCTCATAGTTACCCTTAACAGGGCACTTTTGTATCTTACCTAAGATTATTGTGTGGATGGGAGAATGAGCGATTTGGCTGGTCGCTTTCTTTCTCTTGTACTTTTTTCAGTGGACTGGTCTGATACAGGTGAGTAAGGTAGTCACACTGATAGTGTGGTCACTTGGTATACAAAGATCCAACCTCTATTCAGTAGCATATGGTCCACTCCCTGGCAAGGGGGGAGTTCGGAGTGGTAACAAACCCTGGTGAGTTGGTTTGCTATTGGACAGTCAAAGTTTCTTTTTACTTCCTTATACAATGATTCTCTCATATAAATTATTGTACATCACTCATAAATTATTGTACATCACTCAGTGTCTTGGTAGTTAGATATCAGTTTATCTAGCTTCTCACGGGCTTCAGTCCCTCTCCAGAAGTTATTTCTTCTGGAGCTGGACTGGTGGGTAGGCCCCCAGCTGGTTTAGGATGTCTTGTACCTCCCTCCAAGTATGAGTCTATCTTATTGTTAAGACCAAAGGTTTGTTCGCGTATGAACAAATGACAAATTTTCTAAGACAATTGATATTTTTCATAGCTACAAACCTGAGGTCTTATCATTGTACTGCCCACCTCTAGCCACCCCTCTATTTGCTAAGACATCCTGAGGTGGGGAAGACTGACGCATTGGCGTAAGTGCATGGTCCTCGACCACTCTTCACCTGATCTACCCCCCCTGGTGGGGCCTCCCATGCACCCCTGGTGGGCTTGTCATGCCCCCCCTGGTGGGGCCTCCCATGGCCCCCCTAGTGGGGCTTCCCATGCCCCCCCTGGCGGGGCTTCCCATGTTGCAGAGACTCTGGTCAAGCCAGGGGACCCTGTTGGTTCAAGGGTTCAAGCCAGGTCTCAATATGTTGACGACTTCTCTCTGTCAGGGACATTGCCTGACATTGAGCCCTCACCTGATCTTGACATTACAGTGCACCGTGGAGATGATGGTGAGGAGATGGAGGCCCTCTTTATTCGTCAGAAGAAGACCCTTTCTCCCTCTTCGCCTCATTCACGGTCACTCAGCAGTCATAGAAAAAACAAAAGTAAAACAGAAAGGGCAAGTGAAGGCCCATCTTCTAAAAGATCTGTAACACCTAGATCTAGGTCAAATAGTACTGGTAAAACTGATAAGGTCTCTCACCAGGACACAGATTCCTAAATTAGTAGGGAATTTTAAGATCCCTTCCTCTAAATAATGGCTCTCATGCAGTGGAACATCCGTGGCTTTATACCAAATAGAGAGCAAGTTCGGGTTCTGTTTAGGGATCATGATCTATCTGTGATGTGTCTACAGGAGACAAAGTTGGGAGAGCACACTCCCAACTTGGATTTTAATTAAGGGATTTGACGTAAGGAAAAATCTATTTCTGGGCGATTGGCTCGTGTCGCCAGCGAAATATCCTTTAATCTATTATTTCTAGGGTAAATGTACTAACACATACCAGAGAATAAATAAATAAATAAAGAAAAAGGTCAGTATAACTGACTCGCTCACCCTCCAAGAGGGTGTCGGTATGAACACTAGGCGAGTGAGACCACTACCACGAGCCAAAAACCCAATAGAAATCTCCCACAACAAAAACCCTCCATGAGGAGAGCCGACCACAGAGTGAGCAGCTCGTACTACTACTACTCCATCCCATGCTGCCGACTGCTGCGCCTCTGGTGGCCATCCTGAAGTTAGCAGACAATCTTGGGCGAAGGGATGGGTAGGGTGGGATTTCGCTGGCGACACGAGCCAATCGCCCAGAAATAGATTTTTCCTTACGTCAAAATCCCTTTTCTGGGCTCAGCTCGTGTCGCTGCGCGAAATCGTTACCAGAGAAATAGCACAAGATTGTAAACAAAAGTAATAAAATAAATAAGAATAGGTCTCAAATAAAAAATAAAGTAAATATAAAAAAGAATATAATTGCTAAAAAGATACAAATACACAGTGATACAAAATAGAAATATGCTTAAATTACCCTTAATTCTAACATGTTTCTTATCATAAGGTAAATTTACATATGTACAGAGGTAAATGGCTTACATGTAACAAAATGGTATCTGTGTAAAGGCATGTATCAAAATATAATAGCAATTAGAGTAGTCAAATGAACAAATTAGACAACAATGATAATATATAAGGAATGCATATGACTTAATATACAAAACCGTACCATTATAAATGAGATGTATCCCTAGCATAAAAATAAGGGGTAACATCCATGAGATCAAAATCCATAAACATCTGTGAGTGTCCCTAGCAAAAAACTAAGGGGCACCCACTACATCATCATAAAAGCAGCTAAGACACCAGGTGAATGTAAATGAACACCGGTAGGAATAGACGAACTGTTGGGTGAAGCAGGTAGAAAGGAGGACTGAATCTTCTACTACGAATTAACTAGAATCAGGGGAAACTATGTTTCCCGCTGCTACTGCTGAAAATTTCAGAGCTTCCAAGGACTTAAGG
The DNA here is from genome assembly GCF_015104395.2 of Macrobrachium nipponense. Lineage (NCBI taxonomy): Eukaryota > Metazoa > Arthropoda > Malacostraca > Decapoda > Palaemonidae > Macrobrachium > Macrobrachium nipponense. The sequence goes on along the minus strand of NC_061100.1, from coordinate 136,982,310 downwards.
TAATGGCGTTTGAACACTGTCGGCGATTTCCACCCGGTATACTTTTTCAACTCATCGAAGTTCTGTGTTGGAAATAATTAATTGAGGTGGCTACTGCCCTAACATCATGTACTTTCGGGAAAGAGTCAGGATTGGCTTGCTTAATAAAGTACAGGATTTGCTGCCTGATGCCTTTAATGGATAAAGTACCCACCTTTTTCCCTCTTAAAGAGGGACCCGATGAGGATGAGGAGGTCCTGGACAGAAAGGCTCGTAAGGTTGTAACTGGGCAAAGAGATACATCTTGTGGAAGGGGTAGTACCTTCCAAGGTTCCCACCTCATCAAAGGATCTTCATTCTTTGCTAAAAAGCTACGTTCCGGAGAAAGTAGTACTTCCCCTGTGGGAAGGAATTGAATATGATCCGGATCTCTGGATAAAGCACCGACAGTTCTGAAATTCTTGCTCCTGAAGCTAAGCTTAATAAAACAGGGTTTTCCCTTAAGAGCATTATAAACGAGCATGTGTCATTGTCGGTTTCTGAAGCCAGATTTTAGAACATCGTTTAAGAACCATGAAAACTGACGTAGGCCTTACAGAAGGTCTAAGTCTAGCACATGCCTTAGGAATGGACGAGAAGTAGGAATCCGTCAAGTCTATGTTGAACCCAAATTGAAATATCTTTTTTCAAGGCTGACTGTTTGTCGTAATCGTGCTAGCTGCTAAACCTTTTTCAAATAAGGATCTGAAAAAGGATATAGCTGAATTAACTGTCATGATTCTATATCAGATTCTCTCAGGAAGATTGCTAACTTTTTGACAGCAGCATCGTACTGTCTCAAAGTTGAATCCCTTATCGGATTCCAAGAAGAGAATATTCTGAGGGTCAATATTCGCATCTCTTTTTGCCGCAAACTTCATGAAATCCATAAGTTAGGGTTTTGAGAATCCCTGAGGAAGCGAACACAGTCTTCGTTTGTACTGACTGGGAGAGCTTGGGATTGGGGATCCGAAGAGGACGAAGGCCCAGCTCCAGAATTAGGGGATACCAATTGCTCTTCGGCCAGTCTGGGGCTACTAGAGCCACTTGACCCTTGAAACGTCCTGAGTTTGTTTAAAAACTTTCATAAGAAGATTCACTGGGGGAAAGACATAAACCTTCTTCCAGTTGTTCCAGTCTAGAGCCAGGGCGTCCGTGGCATAGGCCAGAGGGTCCAGGTTGGGGCTACATAACAGGGAAGTTTGTGATTCAGCTTGAGATGCGAAGAGATCCACCTGTAGCCCTGGGACTCTTTGAAGGATCCATTGGAACGAACTGTTTGTCCAGTGACCATTCCGACTCTAGGGGCACTGATCGGATAACGCGGTCTGCTATGACGTTTCTCACTCCAGCTATGTGAGTGGAGGAGAGATGCCAACTGAACTTGTCTGCCAGGGAGAAGATGGCTACCATCACATGATTTAGATGACGTGACTTGGAGCCGCCTCTGTTTATACAATGTACTACCACTGCGCTGTCCAGAACTAGCTTTATGTGGGAGTACTTGGTGGGCGCAACCTTTTAGAGTCAAGAACACTGCCATTGCCTCCAGTACGTTTATATGGAACTGACTGAACTGAGGTGACCAAGTTCCTTGAACCTTTTGGACCTGTGAATAACCCTCCCCACCTCCCCAACCGCTTAAGGACGCGTCTGTGTGGATGGTAATCCCTGGTGGAGGGAACTGAAGGGGTACTGACACTGACAAATTCTGACTTTCGCCCACGGCCGAAGACGATTCTTTAGAATCAGAGGGACTGAGGATAGTTTGTCCCTGGCCCTGACATTGCTCGAGAGCGCCAGATTCTGGTTAGGTCTTTCAGTTTGGCTTTCATTAAGACGTTCGTCACTGATGCAAACTGGAGAGAACCCAGGATCCTCTCCTGAGCTCTCCTTGACGCCAGTTTGTGACTTAGAAATTGCTTGACTGACTTCGCTATTTCTTTCCTTTTGGTTGATGGAATCGACAGAGTATGGGAGGATAGATTCCATTGAATGCCCAGCCACTGAAAGTCTGACTCTGGAGTGAGTCTTGACTTGGTCCTGTTTATCTTGAAGCCTAGATATTCCAGGAACTGAATCACTTTCAGTGTAGCTCTGTAGCATTCCTCGACTGTTGAAGCCCAGATCAACCAATCGTCAGATACGCTACTACCATAATCCTTGTGATCTGAGTTGTTGCACTACCGCTTCCGCTAGTTTCGTGAACAAACCTGGGTGCCACGTTGAGTCCGAAGGGAACTACCTTGAAGGAGAATGCCTGGTCTTCCTATCTTGAACCCAGATACGGACGGAAGTGTCCTTGCAATAGGGATATGATAGTAGGCGTCTGTAAGATCGATAGAGGTGGTGACGGCCCCACGGGGAAGTAAGGTCCGCACCTGTGAGATCGTGAGCATCTTGAACTTGTCGCAGCGGATGGCTAAGTTTAAGCGGGACAAGTCTAAGATACCCTTCTTTTTTGTGAGCCTTTCTTTGGCACGCTGAACAAGCGACCTTGAAATTTTAATCTCTTGACTCTCGCTATAGCTCCTTTTCTGAAGGAGGTCCTCTTGCGTACTCTGTCAATTCTTTGGAAGGAAGTTGACGGAAAGGTCTGGATGGAGGTGGGTTCGTCAACCAGCTCCAACCCAGGCCTTTTGACACTATGCTCTGAGCCCATTCGCTGAAGTTCCACGGTGGCGAAAGTGAACAGCCTCCTCCTACCTGAAGTTCTTCATTGGTTCTGGTAACCGCACCTGGCGGCCTCCTCTGAAGTGCTTTCCCCTGTTAAAGGGTGGGGCCTCCCGATCCTCTCCCACGAAAGGAACGCTTACCTCTGCTCCCTTACCCGAGCGGTCATACTTCTGTGAAGCTTGACTCTCGAGGCTTGATGTAAGCTGGAGAGATGGCGTAAGATGGTGGAGGGCTGAGGCTGAGGGGATATCACATAAATTGGCTGTGATTGAGCCTTAGAGGTGGAAGGTTGGGCGGTTGCACTAAGGGCACCGCTGGAACTTGCTAGAGGAAAGCGTGGCTGCTTTTTCTGGTAAGGATGGAAACGCCTAGGTTTCCTCTGTCCCTTACCTTTAGGTGTTAGGTCTTGTCTACCTCTTAGCCGTAAGGCCCCAACGGTTCCTTAAGGCTCTGGTTCAGCCTCGTTAGCCTCTGACTGGACTTCCTTCACCATAGCTTCTGGGAACGAGATCTGCTCCCCAGATGTTAGACGAGAGTAAACCTATTCGGCTCATGTCGAATGGTTTGCCTCTTGTAGGACCATGCTTCCTACAATTAGTTCTAGCAGTGGCAAACTCAAACATATCCGACTGTACCGTTTGAGTCAGGGCTTTGGTCATGAGCTTAAAAAGCGGTTCTGAGCCATAAGCTATGGTTGCTACCTCGGACATAGCCATAGAGTTAATTGATCTGGCTAATCGCGATTTCGCGTCAAATTCAGCCTGAATAAGGCCATCTTGGGAGCCTGGGTAGCTTTTCACCAAACTGCTCCATACACAGTCCGGTTTGAGTTTGCCAGCTGAGAAGGTGTTTGGCAAGTCCTCCCACAATTCTCCGGCTGAGGGGAGCAACGGAGATGTGGGATCTTGCTTCCTTCAATTGAGGCATGGGTTCCCCCTTCTGGGCCGCTGGGATGGTAGACCTCGCGATCTTTGTCAGGAACCGGGAGCGGGGTACTCTCATCCATTGTGAAAATGGTAAAGGGACTCTTGAAAGGTTGTATCCTGGTATTAGAACAATCCATGTCCTCTAAACATCTGAGCCATTCTCTCTGAGCCTGGTCTCGTGAATGAGGACTGTCTCCTTTGGTACCCTATCATCCCGAACCATGGCTGAAGCTGTAAGCCTTGCGTAGCCTATGAACGGAGGCTGGAGGTCTTCCGGGAAGAAAACTCGAAGTCCTCTATCCTTCGAGTTCCGAATTCCGGTATGGAAAGGAAAGACCGTCTTGGAAGGGGGCGTATGACGCTACTCTCCATGGATTGTTTTTCATCGAGAACGGAGGTAGCGAGTCATACGGAGGAAGCTGAGTTCCACTCGTATTGGAAAGTGGAGGAGAGGCTAGAGGGCTTCTCTCAGGTCCGGCTATAATGGAGTCTTGGGAAGTAATCCTATCCGACAGACGAGAGATCATTTGTTCCATGCTACTCTTTAGGGACCCAACCAGGTCGCCCACCCTGTTGCAACAGGCCCAGCATTGGAGTCCAGGCCGGAGCTGCTGCGGAGGTGGAGGGGTGGCTCTGACTCGGAACCAAGGGTAGCGGAACTGGTGACTCTGCCGGGGTGCGAGATCTCTCTCTGGAGGATTTACTCCTCGAGGACTTAGAGCCGGAGCTAGAAGCTTTAGACCTGTCTGCTCCGGGATTCGCAGCCGGAGACTTACGTGAGGAGGATGACGCCGAAGTCGACTTCTCGACGACGACGACGACTTAGTCAAGGATTTCACTGCTTGACCCTTGACCTTAGGTCTAACCGAAGCGTCAGGAGGAGTATATAATTCATCACCTGTAAAGCCTTGGAAGGATGGAGAGGTTGCAGGAGTAGAAGAAACAGTTACACCCAAGGGTGACCCTTGGGTTGTCCACCCTACTTACCTCGACCAACGGTCGTCTACACCTACCATAGGTTCCACATTAATATTCTAGAGTCGCGACGTCCGTGGAGATATCCTGGTCTTGATCAGTTAATGAGCAGCCAGCTGTTGTTGGATGAAGGCGATAGTAGGGGCCGCCTCTTACTGGGTCGACGTATCCTGTCGCCTTGCCTCCGGGGAAGATTAACAGCGCCAACCGCTTCTCCAAGATGTAGGGCATACCTGGCGGCGTTCTTCCCAAAACAAAAAAACCGCCGACCCAGGCCCGCAGGGTTGCCAGTGCGGTATCCTTCACTTGGTGTTTTTTTTTTTTTTTTTTTTTTTTTTTTTTTTTTTTTTTTTTTTTTCCCGGCGCCTGGAAGAGAGGGCGTAGATTAGATTTAAGAATCACTTAAAACTTAAAACTTAAAATATAACTTAAACTTAGATGCCTTAAGTTAAAGTGGATGATGAAAAACTTAAGCACTAAAACAGAAGCGGAGGCAGCTACCGGAGATGGGATACTCACCCCTTCTAAAAGCTGGCTCACCAGATCGTAACATATGGTACACGTCTCATGGTACCAGACCTGGATGTCTCCGTGCAGCGTCGCCATGGAGCATGGGTACCGGCAAACTTCGTGTCCACATGGGTCCTGAAGTGTGGCGGCGCATCCCGGATGCTCACAGTTGGTGGCCTGTAAGGGGAAGGAAGACATGAGTATCTTAAAGAATAACACTTACAGGCTAAAGGACAGAAGAACTCCGTTGCATGCCGGAGCTCGAAAAAATTTGGGCCATAACCCCCCCCTGCCTCGCCTGAATAGGCTATAATCCCGGAGATATCCGGTAAGACATGTAAGGGAGGGGGAAAAGGTAAAGGTTAGGTACTTAAGATAAAACTTATAGTTAATCTAATAACGCTTAAACCTAAAACTCAAACGAAACCCGACCAAAAAGTCCAGTCGGTAGCGGAGTTTAGTAACTCAAGCAATGCGTAAGGTTAGCAGGGACCCACTGTATGTTCCGGGTTCCGGTCCACTCTACTGGGTGGGGGGACTAACCACCTTCCCGCTGGATGCCAGGACTCCGATCAGGAAAGGAGTCCTAGCAAGGTCGGGAAGAGCGAGGAGACACAGGCTCGAGCGAACCGGAGCGACAAGGAAGCAACGGATGGGGGGAAAGGCCAGTACCCCCACCAAAAAAAAAAAAAAAAAAAAAAACATCAAAAAAACCACCGGGCCGGACCAGAGAAGCCGGAGAGGTCGCGTCCAGTCTGGGTCTGTCCCGTCTCCCTGGCCCCCTCCGCCTGGGGGGAGAGAGGGAGGCATGCTCGTATAGTGGAGCGAGCGTGGGCAGACCGACCCCACCCTCACCCCCGACTCTATGGAAGAGCGGGAGGAGGGGGGAAGAAAGGGGACTGGGCAGGCGTCTGGCTGTCTCGTGATCGCGTAGTGACCACGAGGCGGTAAGACCAAAATAAGCAACTAAGCCTAGGACCAACCAACTGATCATAGAGATGCTATCGGGAAGCAACTGAAACTGAAAAGCGGTAGCATGGGAGACCTACTGGGCCAAAAACCGACTGATCAGAGAGATGCTATAGGGGAAGCAACCGAAACTGATGAGCGGTAGCATAGGCTCAAGGAGCCAGGACCTAGGCTAAGCCAGACGCCTAACTAACCTAGCCACCACAACTACATGTTATAATAAAATAAATAAAAGAAAGAAAACAATATAGTAGGAGAAAAAAAATCCAGGAGTGTACGACTAACCCGAAGGAAAGTCTACCACTCAAAGCTAGTCAGAGGCCGATACTAAGAGCCGGGACTAGGGTCTGGAAAGAAGAAGCCTACATAAGGTAAAAAGACATGCATGCATGACAAACCTGAGTAGACAGTACCCTAAGTAAAATGGATAATAAACATAGAGCGTATATAGATAAGGGATGTTCTAGGTATTGGAGACCGAGAACGAACCCACCACGCGGCAGAACCATGCTGCCATGCTTCCGACCTCGAGTTCGGTATTTATACCTAAAAAACGGCAAATACTGACTGAGGGCCGGAAAAAACCAACTAACCATAAATACTGAGTACTTAACTTAGCTGCTGCAATAGCTGCCGCTCAATCATAGATAAATCCAACGAAAGGGCACAAAAAACACAGAGAGAAAATATCACGTGTGACTCGTGTGCGCTAACTGAAAAGGATGGCCACCAGAGGCGCAGCAGTCGGCAGCATGGGATGGAGTAGTAGTAGTACGAGCTGCTCACTCTGTGGGTCGGCTCTCCTCATGGAGGGTTTTGTTGTGGGAGATTTCTATTGGTTTTTGCTCGTGGTAGTGGTCTCACTCGCCTAGTGTTCATACCGACACCCTCTTGGAGGGTGAGCGAGTCAGTTATACTGGACCTTTTTCTTTATTTTATTTATTCTCTGGTATGTGTTAGTACATTTACCCTAGAACTAATAGATTAAAGGATATTTCGCGCAGCGACACGAGCTGTGAGCCCAGAAATATTCATTTCATTGGTCTCCACCCCTGATAGTGCGTGCTCAGGGAGGCACATGCATCATAGTCCGCAAGTCTGTTAATCATAGGGTTGTTTCAATTGAAACACTGTGTTGCAGCTTGTGCAGTTCAAATTTTCAATTACAATGGATCACTATTTGTTCTTTATACCTGGATCCATCATTAGAAAGTAGATTGCAGGATGCGCAGGGTAATCCTCGTTCAGCTAGAATTAACGATCTTCAGACATTGATAGACAGCTTCCTAAACCCTTCATTTTGATGGGGGATTTAATGCCTAGCACACCCTTTGGGGAGAGCCAAACTGCAACCGGTGGGGTTTAATAATAGAACAGCTGCTTGACTTAAATGACATCACTTTAATGAATGATGGTTCCCCTACAAGACATGATGTTTTTCATAATACTGATTCAGCCATTGACCTCACTATCTGCTATCTTCTTTGAGGTTAGATTACCAGTGGGTAGTAGACCAGAATGATCATGGTAGTGTCATTGGCCCATCACTTAAAGTATATGAAAGAAAAATATTCCATCTCCATGTTTACCAAAAATTGAAGGTAGGGGAGGCTGACTGGGGATTATTAAAAAAAATCTACTGAAGTGATCAAGATATAAAAAGATTTTCAGAGCCCAACTAATTGCTTATGAGTATTTAATCAGTATATTGCTGTGTGGTGCCATTGGCTGTCTATTCCTTGAACTTCTGGTAAACCTCGTCGTCCTCTAGTACCTTAGTGGAGTGATGCATGCGCCCTTGAGAAAAACCGAAAGATAACAAGAACTTGCTACAAGAGATATCATAGATATCCTTGCTTGGTAATACACTTATCTATAAAGAGCTCTTGCTAAGCAAAAGAAAACATTTAAGCAAGCAAAGAGGGAATCGTTTATCTGATATATAAGTGAATTAAAATGTGATTCCCTATGTCATTAGTCTGGAACAGAATCGAAAGCTGCAAGGGAAATTTTCTTTTCCACCTCCCTTGCCTATATTGAAAATTGATGGCTTTCCTCATATCTGATTCTGGAGAAGTTGCAGAAACCTTTGGTAGGCATTTCTCTGATATATCTAGTGCCCTACATTACTCTCCTGCATTCAGGAATATTAGGGACGGTACCATGGTTGTTCCTGCTGTTAGTTTAAATTCAGTCGTATAATCTTCCTTTCACCATGAAAGAATTAGATCATGCAATTTCGTTATCTTCCCCAACATCTCCTGGGGAAGATGATATATTGTACTCAAGGATTTTTAATTTGCCTAGAAGTACAAAACAATTTCTTTTAGACATTTGAAACAGTTTTTGGCTTTCAGGAACTTCACAGAGTCTTGGAAGATCTATTATTATACCTGTTTTAAACCTTTTAAAGATTCCTTCCTTCCTAAGAACTATAGGCCAATTGCTCTAACTAGTTGTGTTAGCAAGATTTATGAGAGGATGGTCAATGCTCGACTTGTGTGGTATTTGGATTCAAAGAATCTTTTATCTAATCGGCAGTTTGGCTTTAGGAAAAATTTAAGCACTTCTGACCCTTTGATGTTCCTTACTCGGGAGATACAGAATGCTTTTGCTGTGCAAAACCAGACTGTTGCAGTGTTCTTTGGACCTAGAAAAAGCCTACCGACACTACAGGCGAGGGGGTATCCTTATGCAACTTGTTGAGTGGGGTATTGTGGGTAATTTGTTCTATTGTCTTAAAGATTTTTTGACAGAACGTTACCTGAAAGTAAGAGTGGGCTCTTACATTTCTTCTGCTTACCCTCAAGAAGAAGGGTTACCTCAGGGAAGCGACCTTAGTCCAACACTCTTTAATGTAGCTGTCAACGGCCTACTAGAACAAGTTCCTGTCAGGGTGCATGGTCTGGCCTTTGCTGATGATTATGCAATAATCTGTAGCAAGTCTATAGCTGTCGAAGCTTGTCAAAAGATCCAGACTGCTATTAATGCTTCAACAGTATGGGCCAGTGCTAAAGGGTTCAAATTTTCACCAGAAAAAACCAAAGCTATACAATTTTGCTGACTAAGAAGAGTGGAAGAGATCCCTACGCTGTTTTTAAATGATTCAATTTTACTATATGAAGATAGCATTAACCCTTAAACGCCGACTGGACGTATTTTACGTCGACATTTTTTGTCTCTCGGGTGCCGACTGGACGTATTTTACGTCGACATACAAAAGTTTTTTTAAAAATACGCGGAAAAATACTTTTAGGCCTACCAGCCGAAAACTCTTGGGGGATGCTGGGAGTTCACGGATCAAGGTGTTGTTTTGTTTACAATCATTACGCAGGCGCGCAAGCGCAAATTTCATACAGTCAACTTACCTGTCAGATATATACATAGCTAAGACTCCGTCGTCCCAGCTATGTATATATCTGCCAGGTAAGTATGTATGAAACTTTATTGTATTATAACAATATCATTTTCTTTCTTGCCGCACTAAAAAGTATCTGCGACACATCTCGGAAATTATTTTGTCACTTTGACATAATTTTTGTACCATTTTAAATTAGCTGTTACATGGAGTATTATATATCAAAATGTGCGCATTTTTATGCAGAATACAACAAAAAAATACTCATGATTGTAGCTTTTATCGGTTTTGAGATATTTTCATATAAATAACGATAAGTGCCAAAATTTCAACCTTCGGTCAACTTTGACTCTACCAAAATGGTCGAAAAACGCAATTGTAAGCTAAAACTCTTTTATTTTAGTAATATTCAATCATTTTCCTTCATTTGGCAACTAATTGGAAGTCTCTAGCACAATATTTCGATTTATGGTGAATTTATGAAAAAACTTTTTCCCCACTATTTATCCGTAGGGAGGAATTAGGCTTGAGAGTCATATCAAGAATACTTACGTCAAAGTTAAACCCTAACTATAAGTACGTTAGAGAACCAACTGACAGAGCCCCTAATAGACCTAGACTGCCAAAGCCGCTTGAGGTTCGACTAGCAAGCTCTGCCAGGGAGGTGGGATTACTTCCCCCTGCAGTAGCTGAAATTTCGCCCTCAAAGTTTCCTCCTTGGAATAGACCATGCCTAGAAATCTGCCCAATTAGGGACAGCAGGAGCAACAGTTCTGGTGATCAGTTGAGGGCAAGTTTCTTGGACCATGGTTCCGAACATGGTGATTCTCATCATATATATACTGATGGCTCGAAGGGTTCTGGTGTTGGTTGCTCTGTAGTGACTAGTGGTAATATCATTAAAAAGAAGCTTCCTTCTAATTCTTCTGTTTTTACAGCTGAACTGCTAGCAGTTTTGACTGCTCTGGTGTTGGTTGCTCTGTAGTGACTAGTGGTAATATCATTAAAAAGAAGCTTCCTTCTAATTCTTCTGTTTTTACAGCTGAACTGCTGGCAGTTTTGGCTGCTCTTAAATATATTTTTATAGTTCTTGTATTAACAAGGTTTTTACCATTTTTACCGACTCTTTGAGTGTTTTATCTTCTCTAAAAAGCCTAGTCTCTTGCCACCCTTTAGTGCAAGAATTACAAGATTGGTTTTATCTTTTAATTAATAGAAGAGGATTTTCTGTTAGGTTTTGTTGGGCTCCGTCCCATGTTGGAATTGTTGGGAATGAGCGAGCCGACACTGCTGCTAAGGCTGCAACTAGGCTTAGGCACATTTCCAACATGGGCGTCCCTGTATCCGATTTTAAAAGTAGCATTCGCTTTTATTGTAGAGACCAGTGGCAGGCCCACTGATCTACTTTAGATAATAATCTTAAATTAAAGTCGATTAGGCCTTCTGTTCATCCTTGGCATCATAGCCGGATGGATAGGAGGTCTGAGATAGTTTTAGCTAGATTACGTATTGGCCACAGTTCCTCGCTGTTCCACTTGTCATATGGATTGGACTGTGGTGCATATTTTGGTGGAGTGCCCTCATTTTGAAAACAAATGTAGAGCTTGTTTGCTGGCAAATAAGTCTCTTGCCGATATTTTAGGTGAAGGTGCTCAGGCAGAGCAAATTATGACATTTTTAAAAAATATTGGTCTTTTTTATGAATTGTAGTTTTCTCTTAATTGTTTTAGGTTTCTTGTTTGGTTTTTATGAATGAATGATTTGTATGTTAGATCGGTTGTGTGTATGTTTGTTTGTACGACAGTGACTTTTTTATTCTTAAAGATATATATATATGCGCTGAATGGCCCCTCGGCTCCGGCGCTTGGCTATGTGCCAAAAATTTTATAATCTAATCTAATCTAATCTTCACCTGATCTATGCATGCGTTACCAGATCTCACAAGATTCCTTGCTTTCATCTGCGATTTAACGGATCCAGCTAGGCGCTAGAAATGATCCTATTGTTAAGACCTCAGGTTTGTAGCTATGAAAAATACAAATTGTCACAGAAAATTTTACATTTTGCTCTTCATAAACTGATTTTCTATAAATTTATTATAAAAAGCTAAAAAAGTTTGTAAATATGCAAGGTAATAATAGTTCTTACAGCCTGTGTATATACTAATGTATTTAGATGGAAGAAAGAACAAACATGACCCCCCCAAAAAAATAACTACACAGTTCAGTTTGTAGGTTCCTTCCAGCATATGAAACAGGCATTGGAAGAATTACCTGGTAGTAGAATTTGACTATACCAATCAAAAATTGAATTACAACTACTTTGCAAAATATGGTACACTTCATTCTTTCATTTTATACTAATGTAAAGTTAATAAATAAAAGATGACACAGTTCACAGACTAATTACCACTAAATAGTGAACATACCAGAACAACCAAGTATAGTACTTGACACTGAAAGGTACAAAATAAAAAGAAATCTATAAATTGACCAACTACTAACACCAAAAATTCATGAATTAAACAAAAAGTATGTATAAGGAAACACTGTTATGGTGAATAGCAAGAAAGAATGTAAAATTTATTCTAAACTCTAATTTTAAACAATAAAAAGGCAGAAGCTAAAGATAGCAGACAACTAAACATTTTTTAACTTTAAAGTAGTTAATATTTCTCACTAATTAGTTAAACTACTAATGTCAGTGTATTCAAATTCTACCAACAGTCTAGGGATTACTGACTGTGATGGCTTCTTGAAAACTTGAGGATCTACCCATACTTGTTCAGGTCTAGCTGCCATTTTCTTCATTAATTTTAGAAGGGACTCAAGTGTCTAGGAAGATTCATGACAACGTTGTAGGATAATTATAAGTAATTTGTTCAGGACACAAATCCTCCTGTAAATTGATAAGTTCCTATAAATATCAATGTGATTCATAACATTGCAGTACAGGCAGTCCCCGGGTTATGATGGGTTCGGCTTATGACGTTCCGAGGTTAAGGAGCTTTTCAATTATATTAACCCTCTTACGCCGACTGGACGTATTTTACGTCGACATTTTTTGTCTCCCGTGTGCCGACTGGACGTATTTTATGTCGACTTACAAAAGTTTTTTTTTAAATTCGTGGAAAAATACTTATAGGCCTACCAGCCTAAAACTTTTGAATCACGCGCCTTGGGGGATGCTGGGAGTTCACGGATCAAGGTGTTGTTTTGTTTACAATCGTTACGCAGGCGCACAAGCGCGAATTTCTTTCTTGCCGCACTAAAAAGTATCTGTGACACATCTCGGAAATTATTTCGTCACTTTGACATAATTTTTGTACCATTGTAAATTAGCCGTTACATGAAGTATTATACGTATATGAAAATGTGCGCATTTTTATGTAGAATACAACAATAAAATACTCATGATTGTAGCTTTCATCAGTTTTGAGATATTTTCATATAAATAACGATAATTGCCAAACTTTCAACCTTCGGTCAACTTTGACTCTACCGAAATGGTCAAAAAACGCAATTGTAAGCTAAAAATCTTTTATTTTAGTAATATTCAATCATTTACCTTAATTTTGCAACTAATTGGAAGTCTCTAGCACAATATTTCAATTTATGGTGAATTTATGAAAAAACTTTTTCCTTACGTCCGCGCGGTAACTCTTCCGAAAAAAATCATACATGCGATTGTGGTAATGTTTGCACCATTTTAAAATTAGCCGTTATATAAAGTTTTATATATGGAAATGTGCGCAATTTCATGCACAATACAACTAAAAACAACCCATGGTTGTAGCTTTTATTAGTTTTGAGATATTTTCATATAAACGATAATTGCCAAAATTTCAACCTTCGGTCAACTTTGACTCTACCGAAATGGTCGAAAAACGCAAATGTAAGCTAAAACGCTTATATTCTAGTAATATTCAAGCATTTACCTTCCTTTTGCAACAAATTGGAAGTCTCTAGCACAATATTTTGATTTATGGTGAATTTATGAAAAAAATAACCTTTTCTTTACATCCGCGCGGTAACTTTTCCGAAAAAGTCATACATGCGATTGTCGTAATGTTTGCACCATTTTAAATTAGCCATTACATAAAGTTTTATATATGAAAATGTGCGCAATTTCATGTAGAATACAAAAAAAATAATTGAAGGTTGTAGCTTTTCTCATTTTTGAAATATTTGCATATAAATCACGATAAATAGAAAAAAAACCACGTTCTATCAACTTTGACTCTACCGAAATGGTCGAAAAACGCAATTGTAAGCTAAAACTCTTACAGTCTAGTAATATTCAGTCATTTATCTTCATCTTGAAACAAATTCGAAGTCTCTAGCAAAATTTTTAGATTTATGGTGAATTTAAAAAAAAATCTTTCCTTCCCTCCGCGCGCGGATTCTCTGCCACAAATCTCCGAAATGCGTACGTCCCATTCTCGGAATATTTGCTCCATTTTATATTAGGCATTTCATAGAGTTTTATATATGAAAATGTGCGCAATTTCATGTAGAATAAAACAAAAAATATTTGAAGGTTGTAGCTTTTCTTATTTCCGAAATAATTGCATATAAAAAATATATTATAAAAAAATTTGACATTCGGTCAACTTTAACCCGTCAGATATGGTAAAAAACTGCAATTGTAAGCTAATACTCTTACAGTATAGTAATATTCAATCATTTGTCTTCATTTTGAAAGAAATAGGAAGTGTCTAGGACAATATTTAGATTTATGGTGAATTTTTGAAAAAAATATTTGTTTACCGCGCGTTACGAATTCATGCATTATTTTGTGATAATATTTTCTCTGTGTTGCTTTTATCATTTTACAATGTGTTATATACCAAAATAATTGCAATTTAGTGTACATTACAATGAAAAAAAAGTAACTTGTTACCTTTAACCGTTTTGCGCACAGCGCGATTTGAATACAATTACTATATATGAAATTTTGTTTTTGCGCTATCATATATCGCATTATTTATATATGATAATGATAATGTTTTTCATTTCTGATCGTTGCATACTAAACTTCAGGCAATGACAAAAAAAGGAGCCAAAATTGAACTCTTAATCTTGAAAACTAAGCGCGCTGTGATTTTTTGAAAAAAAATATTTTTTCCGCTTCCGCGCTCACTCTGAAACCCCTCCGGCATACAGGAGACAATTTTTTATTTACCGCTCCGGATATATCTCCTAATATAGTTGTCATAGGGCAAAGGTTCAGGGTGGAAAAATTTGACTTTAATGGCAGGAATTTTTCACTGTGCAAAGCCCCAATATTTTAGATAACATTCAGTTAAGGTCATGTATATGGAAATTGTAAGAGGAAACATATGGAAGCGGTAAAAGGGAACATAACTAGCAAACTGGGTATCAGAGAGAAGATTGGCAGGGGTTGAGGCAGAGGGGAGAGCCAAAGGAAGATCCCAGATGATGAAGTGTAAAGAAAGTAATAGGTAGGTCCATCAAGAGCTAATGAGATGGAACCATTACTGAAACTGAAAGAATCTGTTATCTCACCAACAGTGGTCACAAACTGTTTGCTATGATTTTTAAATACCCTGTGATTGCATGGTCTTGTGGCTGTAGTTTATTCCATCTACTGCATCTCCAAAGAGTAATTACATTTTCCCCACAGGTATTTCACTATTATTTCTCAGATTTATGTATTCTGCTGTTGAACATACAGTATCAAAGAATAAAATTACCATGTATACTCATGTAACATGCAATTCTGCGTATCATGCGACCCCCAAATTTTCACCCAAAAAAAATCCTAAGGTTGGTGGTTCAGCAGGTTAACTATGGCTGACCTAAGTTTCTCTCTCTCTCTCTCTCTCTCTCCTGAAACTGTGAGGAGTGGATATTTCCACTTCTATGGAGATCTCTCTTCTTATGAGGAGCTTCGAGAGGTCTTGCCCACCCAGGGAACTCAGGCCTCCCGAGTGGGATGTGACTCTTGTTTAAGGAGTTTGACTTGTGAACCTTACAAGCCCCTCCAAGAGTCGTTAGACAGGGATCTGACCCTCAAGACCATCTTTTTGCTGGCCCTGGCATTGTCAAAGAGAGTAGGCGAGCTTCATGGTCTCTCTAATACATAATGTTAAACACTCGGGGGGATGGGGATCTCTTACACTCGATATTGTCCCAGATTTCGTAGCAAAGACTCAGAATCCTTTGGTCCCTGACACTAGATTCAAGCCCTTTATGACCTCCTCCCTAGAGGAGGTCATAAAGTAGTAGTAGCCATCTTGCTTGGTGAGACGTACCCGCGTGAAGTCACAATAATCAACAGATATCACAAGTTTAACATACGACTAGAATTTGAGAAATATCTAGAAGTGTTCGTGAACTATCGGTGATAAGATTAGTGAAAATAGTAGGATAAAGCGTCTTCTAAGTTAGTTTATCAAGTGTAATACTATAAATCAGAACAAGATGGCAGTAAGTTCCAACTGCGGGAAAAGGTGGCGTAATTTGGCGTGTCTAGCAGATTCGCAATACGATGAGGTAGCAGGAAGGGAACTGGCATTTCTCATCTATGAAATCAGCAACAGTCCTAACCAAAAAGATACAAAAGCATTCATAGATATATTAGAAGGATATAATCCTTCAAACTGGAACAAATCTAATGAAAACATCTTGAAAATAATTGAAGAAGTTCCAAATAAAATCCAAGTGGTCAAGAGACTATAAAGAAAATATACATAAACCAACATATTCCGACAAAGAAAATGAATAAGGTGAATCTTGTGAATATACTAATTGATGCATTAGGAAAAAGAATGCCAAAAGCATGCAAACTGTGTAAGGTTTGGTATAGCATAGTCAATCCACAAAACCTAATCAGAAAATGTGCTGCATGCACACATTCCGACCCATCCACGTGTGCTGAGGTAATACAAGATTTGAGAAAAGATACAAGAATTTTGTTTTTTGTTCAACATGTCTATCATGGATAGACAATGTTATTAAATCAAGATTGAATGTACAAATAGTTGAGGATGAAGAAGAAGAGGAAGAGGAAGAAGAAGAAGAAAAAGAAGAAGAGGAAAACGGAAGAGAAGTAAACAAAATGAAATGACAGAAAAAAAATAAGAAAACAAAGAACAAGATAAAAGTATGGATGCAGAGATACTCATTGATACTACATATGAGGCAATAAAGCAGCATACCTACGAAGAAATAAATTACGATATGACAACAGAAAAGCAAAATCCCGAAGAGGCTCTACCCAGATCTATACAATGACGGAAAAGAGGAAAAAATAGACAAGAAAGACAAAATCTGCAACCTTTTGAAAAGAGGGAATTGCAGATTTGGAGAAAGATGTTATACTACATCCTAAGATATGTCAAAACTATGAAATATATGGTAAATGTGCATACTTAGATGGATATGGGGATGATTGCAGAGATCTGAATCCAAAAAATGTGTAGAAACCTAAAAGAAGGAAAAGGATGTAAGTTCGACAAAAAATGCAAATATATGCACCCTGTAGCCATGAATCATAATCAAATAAATAACCACCAAGTAATAAAATCCAAAATAAGAAAGAAACAAATAAAGAGAGAAATCAAGAATATCAGGTAAAAGAGAAAAGCAAACCACCAATGAGATATGCAGAGGTGTCAGCAAAGAATTTCAAAGCATCAGCTCCGAAATTCTACTCAAGAGATAATAACTGTATTTATTATGCAAGAGGATATTGCAGAAACGGAGAAAATGCAGATTCAGACACAAAATGAATAATTATGCATTGAAGGAAGATCAAACTAAAGTATTTCAAAAGTTGGATTTTTTAATGTCAGAATTTCTGGAAATGAAAAAAAAGAACAACATACCAGAACAGGAAAGAGACATGGGAAAATCCTTATTACTATCAGTATTAAATTGAAGGTGGTAGAAAACACGCAAACCATCATAGTGATGAATGCGCAGGGTTTAGTTGACGAGTAACTCAAAAAGAAAAATAGAGTACTTAGAAGAACTAACCCAAAATGAAAAGAAAATAGATATAATGAATATAAGTGAAACCTGGTATTCCCAAGAGACTGGAATGATGATCAAATAAAGGGTTCCAAACTTATAGATCAGATAGAAAAAATAGGAATCAAGGGGGAACCGCAATATATGGGAAAGACAAAAAACAAGGAAAAATATATGAGAAATATAGTAACTCAGAATGTGAACTAATAGCGTAGAAATTTGAATCTGAAAAATTGATGAACATAGTAATATATAGACCTCCTAATACTAAAGAGTTTGACTTAATAATTGAAAAATTGGATGATATATGTAGAAATCACAAGGACTGGACTATTCTCCTATCTGGTGACTTTCAACTTTCCTTTCGTAGAATGGAAAGACGAATAGGAGATTGTGGTTGTACTTATACATATAAAAAAGAGAGTAATAGTAGTGCAGAAGATAAGAGGCAATTTGAAAAGCTATTAGATATGCTACTAGAATACAACATTCACAAATAAATCACCTGCCAACAAGAAAGGAAAATACTTTAGACCTAGTATTTGTGAACGAGATGAATTATGTTAAAGAAATAATAGTTTATAATGCGAGTATTTCAGACCATAATGTCATAGAATAACAGTTCATTCCAAAGCAAGTGAAAATAGAGATAAGCAAGAAATGAAAAAGTGGGAAGGATATGGAAAATACAACTTCTACAGTAAAAATATAAAATGGTCAGAAATTAATGAAGAATTAAACAAAGATTGGGATAACATTTTCGTAAGTGATGCATAAGGGTAAATACGGAGATATTATATAAAATATTGGAGATAATAGTGGAAAAATATATACCGAAGAAGAAAAGTAAACATCATTCATGCATACCAAGAGACAGAAGAATCTTGTTCCAGAAAATCAGAAAGTGGAAAAAAGGTCTTGCAAAAGAAAAAATGCATGGAAAGTTATAGAACTAAAAAGTAAGATAGAAAATGCAGAAAAAAAAGATTATACAATCAAAAGAAAATGAAAAACGGGACTTGGAATAAAAACCCTGTTTTAAATATCAATGGCAAACCCCAAACTATTATACTCATATGCGAAGAAGATGAATAAAAGAAGAATAGAAATAGGCCCTCTGAGAATTGAAGGGAGATTAACGAATGAAAAAAAGGAAATTTGCAACATACTGGCAGAACGATATAAGAGAGAATTCACCCCTAGAATAGATAATGAAGATATGATATAGAAGTAAGGGATGAAAATAGTGAATATTTAGCTGACATAGATATTAATGAAGCTGATATTGTGCAGGCTATTAATGAAATTAAAAATGGAGCTGCTGCAGGGCCTGATGGAATTCCTGCTATTTTGTTAAAGAAAGTAGTTCATTCTATCGCAAAGCCACTTGCAATATTATTAAGACAAAGTGTAGATACAGGCAAGATATATGATGAGCACAAATTAGCGTATATTACCCCTACTTTCAAAAGTGGATCAAGACTAGAGCAAGTAATTATAGGCCTGTGAGTCTAACATCACATATAATGAAAGTGTATGAAAGGGTAATGAAGAAAAATATTATGAAACATTTAATAAAAAATAATTTGTTTAATAAAGGGACAACATGGTTTCGTACCCGGAAAAAGTACACAAACCCAACTGTTAGTCCACCGTGAAAACATATTCAAAAATATGAAAAGCGGAAATGAAACAGATGTGGTTTATTTAGACTTTGCAAAAGCTTTTGATAAAGTAGACCATAATATATTAGCGAAGAAATTAGAAAACACAATATCAGTGGATAAAGTAGGAAGATGGTTAAAAGAATTTTTACACAACAGAAAACAGATAGTTATTGCAAACGACGAGAAATCGGATGAAGCCAAGGTAATAATCCGGTGTGCCGCAAGGTACGGTGTTAGCTGCAATACTGTTTGTTATTATGATTGAAGACATAGACAATAATGTTAAGGATTCGGTAGTGAGTAGTTTCGCAGATGACACAAGAATAAGTAGAGAAATTACTTGTGATGAAGATAGAACGCTCTACAAAGAGACCTTAACAAAGTATATGATTGGGCAGAGGTAAATAGGATGGTATTTAACTCTGATAAATTTGAATCAATAAATTATGGAGACAGAGAAAGAAAGCTATATGCATATAAGGGACCTAATATGAGACCATCACAAATAAGGAAGCAGTAAAGACCTTGGTGTGATGATGAATAGGAACATGTTATGCAATGATCAAATAGCAACTCTGTTGGCAAAATGTAAAGCAAAAATGGGAATGTTGTTACGGCACTTCAAAACAAGAAAAGCTGAACACATGATTATGCTTTATAAAACATATGTTCGTAGTCCACTTGAATATTGCAATATGATATGGTACCCCACATTATCAAAAGGATATTGCACAAATAGAGAGTGTACAAAGGTCCTTTACAGCTAGAATAGAAGAAGTTAAGGACCTAGACTACTGGGAAAGACTACAATTCTTAAAATTATATAGTCTGGAAAGGAGAAGAGAAACGCTACATGATAATTCAGGCATGGAAACAGATAGAAGGAATAGCAGAAAATATCATGGAACTAAAAAATATCAGAAAGAGCAAGCAGAGGTGATTAATAGTGCCCAAAAATATACCAGGAAAAATAAGGAAAGCACACGGACTTAATCCACTACGCACCAGCATCGATAATGCAGCGTCTATTCAATGCGTTGCCAGCTCATCTGAGGAATATATCAGGAGTGAGCGTAGATGTGTTTAAGAATAAGCTCGACAAAATATCTAAACTGCATCCCAGACCATCCAAGATTGGAAAGATGCAAAATATACCGGAAGATGTACTAGCAACTCTCTGGTAGACATTAGAAGGTGGCCTCACACTGAGGGACCTGGGGCAACCCGAACAAGATGTAAGGTCTGTAAGGTAAGGTAAGGACTTTTGTGGGAATGACCCCGACAAAAGATGCTACTTTGTCCCGTTAGAGTGCTATGGTGCTATCTGAAGAGAACTCGTCATCTCCGTCCTGATCGACGCCTCTTTATTAGCACTGGGTGACCAAGAAAGAGGTGTCCAAGAACACTATCTCTTTTTGGCTTCGTGAGGTGATCAGGAACGTGTACTCCTCTGATGGGAGGTACAACACTGGTACCTTTCGTCCAAGAGCCCAAGAAGTCAGAGGTATGGCGTTGGTATGGTGTTAGTGTCCCACCTCATTGGTCGCGAGTTCAATTCTCGGCCATTTCCATTGAGGAGTGAGAGAAGTGTATTTCTGGTGATAGAAGTTCACTCTCGACGTGGTTCAGATGTCACGTAAAGCCGTAGGTCCCGTTGCTGAATTACTGTTGGTTCCATGCAACGTAAAAACACCATACAAACATACAAACACAGGTATTGAAGGCAGGGGTTTGGTCCAACCAGACCACCTTCATCATTCTACCTTTGGGATATAGCCCATAGGTCCTAGGATACCTTTTTCTTGGGATCTGTGGTGGCTGCTCAACAAGTTGTGTAGCTTACCCAGCTCCTCTAACTGGAAAAGGTTGCATCTCGCCTTGTATAACCATGTGAATGTAGATGTGAATGAGTGTGACTGGCTTCTCTTCCTCCTTCATTTGTCTCTCTTCCTAGGGGCAGAGAGCTGCGGTCATCACATGCTGGAATAGACAGTCAATGCAGGTAAGCTAGATTACTGAGCTCCACTCTATTCCCTTTCACTAGAGTATAGAAGCATGTATCCATCCCTTCCTTAACAAGGGGGGTAGAGGACATCAGCATGAGACTGTCTTTTTGCTTCCAACTATGTTCTTGTTTTGCTATTCATAAGAGGCTACACTTCCCTCCCTCTCATGAATTGTTCCAGAGGTCTGGCCATTGGTCATGCGGTTCCCATACTCCAACCAATTGGACAAAGGCTAGGTTCCCCTCCTCACTCTTACAACCAGGATGGGAACCTTGGTTGGGCAAACACCAGTCTGTTCACATGACTTATCAGATTCCTCCCTCCAATTAGTGAGTCTTCCTAATGTAAAGGACTGACTGAGAGTTTGTATAATGTGTAGGAACAAAGCACACTTTTTAAAAAGTAAATTGTATTTTTCCTAGTTATACAAACCTGAGGTCCTTTACATTTATGCCCACCTCATGCCACCCCTCAATCTGTTCCTAGGCCTAAAGCAAAGTGGAATGTTTACGTCTTGTCGGGCGGGACTCCCGATTATTGGACAAGCAGTTACTGCCTAACTACCTTGGTGTTAGTCTTCTACAACCAATTTTCAGCCTACGCTGAAAGTAATTCCTAATGTAAAGGACCTCAGGTTTGTATAGTTAGGAAAAATACATTTTACTTTAAAAAATGGGATTTTAAATTGATTGAATTTCACCTCCACTCTGCGATATTATGTACTTACATGAATGCTTTATTTTATTGAGTCATGTATCTTCGTTATGACCTAGTGACGCAAAGAAAATTTCTTTACTCTGTGAGGGAGAAAGAAAATGGCGCCCCATGAAGTAGGGGTAACGTTAGTCCAGTATTACCTCGACATATGAGTGCTCCAACATACAAGCATTCCGAGATACGAGCCAGCCTCTGAGCAAAAATTTGCCTTGAGGTACAAGCACAATATTGAGATATGAGCACGCTTACAGATGCTAACGCTATATGGCCGAGCGCTCTAAGCCTGCTTCACTCATTCAGTTCACGTGACGTGATCGTTGACCTCTGTACACATCTCCCATGTTGTGTTTTTTGTGTTATTTACGTGATTTTCACTGTATTTGTGAACATTCTTTGATGGGTCCTAAGAAAGCAAGTGGTAAGGTTGGCAGTGAGAAGAAAAAACACATGATGACGATGGAGATTACGCATGAAATTATTGAGAAACATGAGCGTGGTGTCTGCGTGAGTTTGTTGGCACGCGATTACAAGCGGAGTACACACTGCTGTTAGCTGCTATAACACAGTAATCATTTATTATATCATTTTATGTATGTACAGTAGTACCTCGAGATACGAAATTAATCCATTCCGAGGCGTCCTTCGTATCACGAGGTTTTCGTATCTTGGACCACATTTTACATGTAAAATAGCTAATCCGTTATAAGCCCTCCAAAAACACCCCAGTAAATTATATTTCCAGGCCTACAACACATGTTCTAGGGTTACGACGCCGATCCGGCGGAAGAAATATGACTCCAAAAAGGCAAAATACTGTACATACTTGAGTAATATTCAACTGCATGTAATGTTCAACCCCATTTTTACTGCATATATTAGGACTTTAGCATATGTCCCTTAGCAATAAGCCTAGCCTATGTTAGCGGTTGCTACTGTAGCCTAGTCTATGATTCTGACATCTAAACCTATGAAGCTAAAAGCTTAGAATATGCCAATAAAATGTATAAATAATCAGTATGTACTCATTTCAAATAATTATTAATTAATCATTAATTATAATACACAAACAAACAAAAAGAAAACCTTCCAATCGATTGTTTACATTCAGCTCTTACAAGTACCGAACGAACGCCAAGCAATCACTTTTCCTAGGACACAGTAAGCCATAAATTT
The DNA here is from genome assembly GCF_015104395.2 of Macrobrachium nipponense. NCBI lineage: Eukaryota > Metazoa > Arthropoda > Malacostraca > Decapoda > Palaemonidae > Macrobrachium > Macrobrachium nipponense. The sequence goes on along the minus strand of NC_061100.1, from coordinate 136,959,318 downwards.
TCATTAGTATCTCTCTTCAACTAATGAAACTACCAAACAGTATAATAACCATTCATTTCTATTCTTTATTCTATCTTTAACTAATGGAGATACCGAGTTACTGACAGCTAATATTAAAACAGAAGAAGAATTCTAAAAAATACGTATTTGTTGGCTTCATGATAGCAGTCTGATTTATTTTATATTTTATGATATCTAATTCACAATTTTTTTTATTAAATGTATTGCATGTACTCATTTCAAATAATTATTAAGTAACCATTAACTATAATAAAAAAATAAAAAAAAAACTTCCAAACTTCTGTTTACATCCAGCACTTACGAGTATCGAACAATCGCCAATCAATCACTTTTCTTAGTACACAGTAAGCCATAAATTTTCATTATCTCTCTTCAACTACTGAAACTACCAAACAGTATATAATAACTATTCATTTCTATTCTTTATTCTATCTTTACCTAATGTTTTTTTTTATTAAATGTATTGCATGAATAAGTTTTCAATTTAGAGCATCCTTTTACCAATAGAATACTTAAAGCACAAGGGGTAGATGCTGACCAATAGGAGAGCAGGATCTTATGGGGTGACTAGCATCAGGAACCAATGGGAGAGCGGGAGGATGGTGGCGAGTTTACTCAGTTGGCGGCGCGGGAGTTTTAAAATTTTTCTCGGTGGTCCGGGCAAATCTCGGGACTTTACAGCAACAACCTTTCGTAACTTGAGCAATTTTCGTATGTAGCGCTGTAAAATTTTTTGTATTTGCTTTCGTATCTCGAGTTTTTCGTAAGTTGAGTCTTTCGTATGTCGAGGTACCACTGAATGTGTACAGTATGTCTAAACAGTATAGCAATTAAAAACATGTTTTTTCCATTGATGTTATCATTGATTTGGGTCTTTTTTTTGAGGGCCGGAACAGATTAAGTTTTTGTAAGTTATTTTATACAGGAAAAATTTAATTGAGATACGAGGAAATTGACTTACGAGCTCGGTCCAGGAACGAATTATACTCATATCTCAAGGTTTTGCTGTATACATATGTACATAGAAATTACTGTAACTATTTTTACGTCAACCATTTATTTCTTTTTTAAGGGTAATATATTAAACTAACTTTAAATAAAATTACAGTAACTTTAATTTTATATAAAAGCTACCTTAATACTTAGGGAGCATGATTAGGGTCATATTTAGTGTTCAGACTCCAGAAGTAAGCATTTATTGGTATTTTTGGGTAGTTTGCTCTTTTGGGGGCCCGGCCATGTAACAACCATAACAAAACCTGATCCTACCCAACCACGTGCGACCTTATCCTTATTCTAACGCAGAATTCAAACCGTCGGCATGTCGTCTTCACGTCACGTTGAATTTGCCGCTGCAAATCCGTCACGCACTTTGAATTAGGGAAGTTGTGTAGTGATGAGAGTGAATTTCTTGCTTGTGTTTCTCATGAAAAGTGGCCTTTTAGGCGATTTCAGTGGTGTGTGTAAACAGTGTAATCAAGGAACAGTTAATCTTGTGAAAGATGAAGACCGTTACGTTTGGAGATGTAGTTTTAAAGAAATGTACAAAATGTATCTCAATTAGGCATGGTTCATTCTTCTTAGGGTCACATCTTGATTTCAGTATACTACTTTATTGCACCTAATTCATGGGTGGATTCATGAACTTCCACAAAAATATATGCAAATGACATTGAAAACAGGTTCAGCACATACAATGGTGGACTGGTACAAATTTTACCGCGAAGTCTGCATTGAGATTCTGGTGAGTGGTAATCGTAAAATCGGCGGACCAGGACACGTTGTTGAAATAGATGAATCTAAATTAAACAAAAATTTCATAGGGGCAGACGTGTTGAGGGTTGTTGGGTGCTCGGCGGCATTGATCGTGAGACTAAGGAAACTTTTTTTTCAAGTTACAGATAGATCTG
>NC_061100.1:136926179-136956887 GCF_015104395.2 Macrobrachium nipponense | reverse complement strand
CACACCTTGACAGTCGAGGTTCACCAGTGGGCAGTCAGTGATTCAGTAAACCTCTCAGCCAGGTATATCCCAGGCAAAAGGAATGTGGTCGCAGACAAGCGTTGTCGGGGTCATATCCTAGGCACAGAATGGTCTCTTCAGCAGGTAGTAGCAGACAATCTCTTCCAGGCTTGGGGGAGACCCCCCATGCTGGACCTTTTTGCGGCTCAGTGCAACAGGAAACTGGAGACATTCTGGCACGTTGGTTTGTTATTGGACAGTCAAAGTTTCTCTTTAGTTCCCTATACAGTGATTCATCCCATATATCATTGTACGTAACCCAGTGGCTGAGTTGTTGGATATCACTGTATCTAGCTTCTCACGGGCATCAGTCCCTCTCCGGTATATATTCCTTCTAGAGCTGGATTGGTGGGTAGGCCCCCAGCCGGTTTAGGATGTCTGTACCTCCCTCCAAGTATAAGTCTATCCTATTGTTAAGACCGAAGGTTTGTCCACTGATGAACAAATGACAAATTTTCTAAGACAATTTGTATTTTTCATAACTACAAACCTGAGGTCTTAACATTGCACTGCCCACCTCTAGCAGCCCCTCTGTCTTATTAAAGACATCCTGGGTTGGGAAAGACCGAACGCAATAGCGTGGGTGCATGGTCCTTGACCAGTTTTCACCCGATATACGCACATGTTGCCAGATCTCAGGATTCCTTGTTTTTCATCTGCGATTTAACCGGATCCAGCTAGGCACTGGAAAATTATTCTATTGTTAAGACCTCAGGTTTGTAGCTATGAAAAATACAAATTGTCTTAGAAAATTTGTCATGTACAGCACATATATACTGTGGGTAAAAACCTGAAGTACCCATATTTTTGCCAATCATTGTTTATGCAGATCAGTAGTTATAAACACATTTAGCATTGTCATGTGTGGAGAAAGATTAACACTGCAATGTCCCAGAGGCTACGTGAATAGTAGAAAACAGGCTGAGGCATAATGAGTATATTCTTGCAAATAAAAATTATACACAAACTACTGTAGTGTTAACATATATACAAAAGTAAGCTGCTTAGAGTTGTTCGTAAATTTAAGGTGTGAAGTCTGTAATTTTTTTTATCAAAACTTGTCATGGCTTCAAAATTTAATGAACCCAATATTAAGCCATTCAGATTCCAAGACAAAACAATGACAATAATTGGATTTCAGTAATTTCGATTATCTGGATGAATAGAGCCAAGGCCCTGTTGGATCAGGGGGAAATCCAAATAAAGGCAAGTAAAACACCACAGGTGTAAAACAGCAACTCTGCACCCTTACTCCCCTACCTTGTCAATAGCATGTAAGCATAAACGTTCAGTATGCTTATAAACAACAACCATCACAGTTTCAACAGAAAACTTGATGCAAAAGAAATTCAGTGGCTGCCCCCACTCCCGCCATTTTTCTCATTTCACATTTCTGTGCCTCATTTTGTAGCAGAAGTTGTAGAACACATTATTCATTTTTCCGCAGGGGAAATTTCACTAATTCTCATTTTTTCATAGAGCAATATTTACTAATTACTACTATTTCCATTTTATTTTCATGACTAAATACGTTTTTTTATGATAAATTGTACTAATTTTCAATTTTCGAATATTGACGTAAACAAAAAACCACTAGTAAAATTCTAAATTAAAATCCCACAAAATCACAAAACAGCTTAACAATGCACATAAACATCGCAGTTTAACTCTCTTCTCTCTCTCTCTCTCTCTCTCTCTCTCTCTCTCTCTCTCTCTCTCTCTCTCAAGGGTAATGTAAGGTGTATGTATTTGAAATTAAATACATTACTGTTGTGTAAAGTGATTTTGGATGATAGAGCATACAGCACAGTATCTTAAATATCTGCTAATTATTTAATTTTCTGGGCTCAGCCCATGTCGCTACGTGAAATGTCCCTTTAGCACACATTTCTAAGGTAAATTAATGCTAACATACCAGAGAAAAAAGCTAAAATGGAAATGCCAGAATATTCTGGCTCGCTCACCTTATATAAAAGGTGTCGGTATGGTTTCTGGGGCGAGTGAAACCACTACCACGGGTCTCTTACCATTTAGATTCATCCCTCTTCGAAATCCCTCTACCAGAGAGGGGCCGATGCAAGGCCCACCCCCAGCTACAACTACTACTAGTGCCTCTGACGCTACCACCAGCGCCTCTACCGGCATCCTTTACGTTAGCACCACTCAGACCGCACGTTTTTTCTCGCTCTGTGTTTTGTGCTCGCTTTTTGGATTATCTTACATCATGGAACGTCAAGCTATCGCTGCATCCAAGTTAAGTACTGCTAGAAGGGTTTCATGTCTTTTTAGACGGGCAAGGGCCCGTTTAACCTTTTTATTTTGGTTATGAAGTCAGCGTCCCGGACGGCTTTGTTACCGAGTCGGCCTGCGCGGCTCGCTCCCACGTGTTTCATTGTTTCGTGCTTCTTTCGGTCCCCTGTACCGATTGTGCTCGAATATTTTAGCAGTACATGTTTATTACTATGGTTTTGCATTATTGACGTGTCATTATATTATTATGCATTTATCTTTACACGGGGGTTTCCTTGAGTTCTCACGAGCTCGTAGCGTACATCGCTCCTGTTAGCTCAGAGTTCATGCATGCATGTTCCTTTGTATTTATGTCTATGATAGGCTCCCTTAGGACGTACGTCCTTTCTTTTGGTCCTGAGCCACCCTGGCCACCGCCCTACGTTCCTACGTATCAGCATAGGGCAGCTGCTTTGAGTTGCTAGTTGCCCTCCCTTCTTGGTTGGCCCGACCTAGCTTCTCCAAGACTGTTCTTTCTCTTATCCTCGATTTTCTTCCTTCCCCCCGTGTTTTTGCTAGGATGTTTTTGTATTCATGCCTTTCGAGACTGTTCGAGATGGCCTAGGCCACCTCAGATCGCTTGGTGTGTCTCACCGCGTGGCTCACTCCACGTTCACGACGAGACCAGGCGGTCACCTTGAGCCACCCAGTGTCAGTCCCTCACGCTTCCTCCCCCCTCCTGGGGGGAGATCTGCTCATTCACGTTGTCCCTGGCAACCGATCCAAGCTCCCTCCCTTCTTCCCCCCCTCCATGCTGGGGATACGGGAGTTAGTAGGGGGACACGTGACGCTGGCTCAGCTCGCACCGCTCTCATCATACAGTACCGGGGGGTTCCCTGCTTGACCGAGTCTCGGTTGGCCACCAGGCTCGGCTGCGCTCGGATCTCCTCGGTTCTCGAGCTGTGCTCTCTCTCACCCCGAGTCACCATCCTTCCCGCTCCAGCGGATAGGGGCTCCGGCACCGTCAGGCCCTAAGTTTAGTGACTGTAGAGGAGCTCCGCCTCACATTTTTACCTGTTGCATGTTTATGTTTATTATTTATTTACATCCTTTATGTTAGCTAAGTCGGCGGAGACCCCGCTCATTCTAATACGATTTTACAGCGGAGTCATCCTCCCCGCCATTAATTGCTGGTCCCCTCCTGCTCCTCCCCCGCCGTTCTCGTACTCCTCGTTCCGGCGTATAGATTAGGTACTTCTGTTTCGGTGATTTTTTCATCCTCCGGCGACACCAGGGACACACTGATTCTAGTTTTACCAACTCTTCGGGCACCCACCACATTACACGGCAGGAGAGCAGGTAGAGACCAAGCCTTAAATTTGTCTAGTAACTCCGGTGCACTCCGGCGTTATGATATATCACTTCATGGACTTAGTCCAACTAGTTAGTGTTGATACTCATGTATCATTTCATTTACAGGCTACCCACTGCCAGGAGTCGGGCTGCAACGCCGTCCTCCAGGACCCCTGTGGGCACGAGGTCTGCCGAACCCACGCTACTTGTGCCATCCGCTTTGGTGAGCTGGCTGTCTGGCACCACAAGAGCTGCACCATCTGCTATGAGTTGGTGGACCAGGTCTCCTCCGGAGTAAGAACATCTCCGGATACCAAGCCCTCTCACATATAATTTATTGGCCTGTATATAAAAACTTTTTGGGTGATATATCATGTACTGTTGGTAGCGTAAGTTAATCTTCAGTAGCCTTATGTATTAATCCTGACCCTCTCTTTCAGACTGCTCAAGCAGTCAGGAACACCGCCCAAACCACCCTGAAGGCCTGGGTCGGCGGGTTTGGTCGGAACGTAACAACGGGGCAGCCTTACATCTTGGATAAGAAGATGGCTGCTCTTGTCTTCCCCGGCTGCAAACCGACCTCATACGTTGACCCGGAGGCGGCGGCCCCTTACATCGACACCATTCAGGAGCAGGTGGCATTAGCTGTGTAGGAGCCGGGTAGCCAAGAAATCATGGAAGAAGTAGCGGCTCTCAACCTGGACCTTGAGCCCATGACGGTAGACGCCGCAGGTAGGAGGGTGAGTGAGGCAGGTTTGGTAGGGGCTCCAGGTCTTGAGTCTAGATCTCCTTCTCCTGTTCCTTCTTCTTCTTCTTTCCAGGGATTCTCCAAGGATGGGCAATCGGTCAGACCGAAGTCCACCCAGGCTATCCCTAAGGTTAAAGGGAAGCGTGAAATCAAAACGCTTCACAAGACTCTGTCTAAGAAGTCTAGTTCGGGTGGCTCTCAGAAAACTCCGGCTCACCATCCCGGAGGAGAAAAACCTAGAACTTCTTCCCATTCAAAAGGCTCCAGAGGTAAGTCTTCTAAAGACAAGGCTCAGCTCCTACCCGACCCTGAGCCTTCGACCTCAACAGGAGCTCGTCCTAAGACCCCCAGGGAGAAGCTGGAATCCACTCCGTTTGACGCAGACTCATTTACTGCAAACATTATGCAGCAAATGGGTAGTCTGGTCGGGAACTTGGTTCAAGACAAGTTCCAGGAGATGCTCAGCCAGATCTCATCTTCCTTGGAGGAGTCAGGCCAGTCAATCCGGGCTATCTTGGATAGGCTGGTCACTCAGGAGAACCTCATCGTAGGTCTCCGTGAGAACCCCGCAACAGGTCTTGCACAGCCCGGCATGGCAGCCCAAGCCATGCCGGACTACAATACTCTCCCTCCTTACACGGCGAGTAATCCCTGGAGGATCTCGTCGTACGCCCCCTTCAAGGACGGGATGCTGACGTTGGCGGACTGTGGAACTCGAAGGCTTGAGGACTTTGAGTTTCACCCGGTAAATTTGCAACCCCCCTTCATCAGTTATGCCCGCCTTACGGAGGCGGCCATGAGGAGAGAAGATAAAATCCCAAAGGAGACGGTTATCTTCTCCCGGGATCAAGCCCAACGAGACTGGCTGAGGAGCCTAGAGGATTGGGATTGTATAAACACCAGGGTCCAAGCGTTTAAAAGCGCTTTCACAGTGTTCGTAGTCGACGGAGAAACGCCCATCCCGTTCACTATGAAGGTGACGGAGCTGACAATGCAGGCCGCGATGAGAGACGAGCCGATGCCGCAGCTCCGGGAAACAGAGCCTACATCGCTCCTTCTCCCTGGAATGGAAGATCTATGGTCAGATCTCCCGGCCACCTTTTCAGTCGGGAAACTAAAACCAGACTGCGCCATCACACAATTTAGTGAGCGGCTGCCTAGACTTCCAGACAGTCTCATTCAGGCCGAATTCGACGCCCGAACGAGACTATCCAGATCCCTCAATACAGTTGTCATGACAGAGGTATCAGCTATGACGTATGGTGATGTACCTCTGTTTAAGCTCATAGCCAAATCACATTTGCATACAGTGCAATGTGATTTGTATGACTTTATGATGGCAAGGCGTAGTTGTCGAAAACATGTCCTGCAAGAGGCCACCATCCGTCACGAGCCCAATAAATTATTGGCCGCTCCAATCTGGGGTGCTGAGCTGTTCCCGGAGTCGGTAGTGAACTCGGTTCAATGTGAGGCTACCAGACTCAACCAGTGTCTCAAAGTTCGCTGGGGATTATCCAGTAAAAGAAAATCCGAGTCGACTTCTACAGCCAAGAAGTCAAAGAAGCCTAGGAAATTCCAGCCTTTCCAGGCTCCCCAGCAACAGACAATGATGCAAGCGGTTCCTGTTTCTCAGGTACCGCAACCATCGACGTCAAAGGCACAGCCTCAGCAACAGTTTCTGCTGCTGACGCCACCCCAAAACCAGGCCTCCACCTCCTACGCTGTCTCCCCGGCCTTCAACCCAGTATTTGAAGGCCAGTCATTTCAACCTTTCAACAGGTTCGGCAGGGGTAGCAGGGCTAGGGGTGCCTTTCGTCAGAGAGGTGGCGGAAGAGCATCCAGCCGAGGTAAGCACTTACGAGGAGGGCGCGGGACACGCCCTTCCCCGAGCCAGTGAGAACCCTCAGGTAGGAGGGAGACTGTTCCTCTTCCGTCACAGATGGAGGTTCAGCAACTGGGCACAGAGCATTGTGTCCAAAGGTCTAGGATGGAGCTGGACCAAAGGTCCTCCTCCATCCAAAATCTTCTATCAACAGCCAACAGTGGAATTGATAGAGTATGCCCAAGAACTCCTTCAGAAAGGAGTAGTGTCAAGAGTCAAGCACTTAAAGTTTCAAGGTCGCTTGTTCAGCGTGCTAAAGAAAGGCTCAAACAAACGAAGAATAATTCTAGACTTGTCCTGTCTAAACTTATTCATTCGTTGCGACAAGTTCAGGATGCTGGCTATCTCGCAGGTGCAGACCTTACTACCCTGTGGGGCCGTCACCACCTCTATCGATCTTACAGACGCATACTATCATGTTCCAGTAGCAAGACACTTCCGCCCGTTCCTAGGTTTCAGGCTAGGGAACCAGGCATTCTCCTTCAAGGTAACGCCTTTTGGGCTCAGTGTAGCCCCCAGAATTTTCACAAAATTGGCGGAGACAATGGTTCAAGAACTCAGATCTCAGGGAATAATGTTAGTTGCGTATCTGGACGATTGGCTCGTTTGGGTCACAAGCATAGAAGAATGCCACAAAGCAATGGTCAAAGTAATTCAGTTTCTGGAACACTTAGGATTCCAGATAAACAAGACCAAGTCCCAGTTGACACCGGAGTCTCGCTTTCAGTGGTTGGGCATTCAGTGGGACTTGAACTCACACACACTATCAATTACGTCATTGAAGAGGAGAGAAATAGCCAAAGCAACCAGACAATTTCTCAAGTGCAGGCAAACGTCTCGAAGGAGCCAGGAAAGGATCCTGGGCTCTCGACAATTTGCCTTGGTAACAGATGTTCTGCTAAAAGCAAAGCTCAAAGACATAAACCGCGTCTGGCGCTCAAGAGCAAACAACAGGTTCCGGGACAAGCTGTCCACTATCCCGGCGATCTTACGCAAACACCTCCGCCCCTGGACGGAGGTCAAGAATTTGTCGAAGTCAATTCCTCTTCAGTTCCCTCCGCCGGCATTAGTTATCCAAACAGATGCATCACTAAGCGGCTGGGGAGGGTACTCTCAGTACAAGAAGGTACAAGGAACTTGGTCCCTTCCATTCCGCCAGCTCCATATCAATGTATTGGAAGCTATGGCAGTGCTCCTCACCCTGAAAAAACTTCAACCAGCCAAGAAATCTCATATCAAGCTGGTGTTAGACAGTGCAGTAGTAGTACACTGCATCAACAGGGGAGGCTCAAAGTCAAGCCATGTGAACCATGTCATGATGGCCATATTCTCACTGGCAGCCAGGAACAAATGGCACCTGTCCGCCACACACCTAGCGGGAGTAAGGAACGTGATAGCAGATGCGCCATCTCGCTCAGTCCCACTAGAGTCGGAGTGGTCCCTGGACAAGTAGTCATTCAATTGGATCTGTCAGCAAGTCCCAGGGCTTCAGGTGGATCTTTTCGCCACGGAGTTGAATCACAAACTCCCTTGCTACGTGGCTCCCAACCTGGACCCTCTGGCTTATGCCACGGACGCCATGGCGATAGACTGGAATCAATGGAAGAAGATTTACATCTTTCCTCCAGTGAATCTTCTTTTGAAGGTTCTGAACAAACTCGGGACGTTCAAGGGATGCATTGCTCTAGTAGCCCCCAATTGGCCCAAGAGCAATTGGTTCCCACTTCTATTGGAGTTGGGACTCCAACCTCAACGGATTCCCAATCCCAAGTTATCCCAACTAGTACAAATGAAGACTGTGTACGCTTCCTCAGGAATTCAGAAAACCCAAACTTTATGGACTTGATGAAGTTTACGGCAAAAAGGGATGCCAACATTGACCCTCAAAACATCCTATTCTTAGAATCGGATAAACGAGTCAACCCTTCATCAATATGACTCAGCAGTTAAAAAACTAGCTATTTTTCTGAGGAAGTCCGAATCTCAAACCATGACAACCAACCTGGCCATCTTCTTTTTTAGATCATTATTTGAAAAAGGTTTAGCAGCTAGTACTATCACTACTACTAAATCAGCACCAAAGAAAATCTTCCAGTTTGGTTTCAAAATAGATCTAACAGACTCATTTTTTTATCTATCCCTAGAGCCTGTGCTAGACTCAGGCCATCAGAGAGGCCTAAGTCTGTGTCATGGTTTTTAAATGATGTTCTCAAACTGGCCTCAGACACTGATAATGATTCATGTGACTTTTTACCCCTCCTGAGGAAAACATTATTCCTTTTAAGTCTAGCTTCAGGAGCCAGGGTATCTGAACTGTCGGCTCTATCTAGAGACTCAGGTCATATAGAGTTTCTCCCTTCAGGAGAAGTCTTACTTTCTCCAGATCGTCAATTTTTAGCTAAGAATGAGGACCCACTGGCGAGGTGGGCCCCATGGAAAATTCTCCCACTTCCTCTGGACCCTTCCTTATGTCCAGTTACTGCCCTAAGAGCATACCTTGCTCGAACGGCCATAAGATCTTCAGGCCCTTTATTCACGAGGGAAAAAGGAGGCACTATTTCCTTAAAAGGAATTAGACAGCAAATATTATATTTCATTAAACAAGCCAACCCAGAGTCTTTCCCCCGGGTACATGACATTAGGGCAGTAGCTACCTCTGTTAACTACTTTCAGCATGTGAAAAGTAGTGTTCAAACGTCACTACCTCAAGTCCTTAGAAGCTCTTAAATTTCCAGCAGTGGCAGCGGGAAACAGTCTCACCTGACACTGCTTAAGTAGTAATAAGTAGCTTAGATCTAGATCTCCTCTCTACCTGCCTCGCTGACGTTCTTCCTGTGGCTCTGCCACCATGTGGCCTTAGTCATGCCTTGGATGCCACATGTTGTACATAGTTGTGATGTTTCCTTGTTTTTATTTTAGGATTACTCGCACAGAAATTGCATTGTATGATATTGTATTTAACTTTAAGATTAATATTAAGTTACCATGTTTACTCTTAAGCCTTTATTATAATTGTTTCTAGTTCATAAGTTTATTTTAGATTATACTAATTAATCTTAATTGTTTTTAATTTTTTCCTTACAATATCTATTTGTACTCATTTGTTCCAAGCTTGTGGCCAATTCTCTGGTACTATTTCACGTAGCGACACGGGCTGAGCCCAGAAAAGGGATTTTGACGAAGGAAAAATCTATTTCTGGGCAAGGGCCCGTGTCGCCCAGTGAAATGTCCCTTTAGCACACATTTCTAAGGTAAATTAATGCTAACATACCAGAGAAAAAAGCTAAAATGGAAATGCCAGAATATTCTGGCTCGCTCACCTTATATAAAAGGTGTCGGTATGGTTTCTGGGGCGAGTGAAACCACTACTACGGGTCTCTTACCATTTAGATTCATCCCTCTTCGAAATCCCTCTACCAGAGAGGGGCCGATGCAAGGCCCACCCCCAGCTACAACTACTACTAGTGCCTCTGACGCTACCACCAGCGCCTCTACTGGCATCCTTGGAGTTAGCCTCCCAAGCTTGGGCCCAAGGGTAGGGTTATAATAGAAGGGTGGGATTTCACTGGGCGACACGGGCCCTTGCCCAGAAATAGATTTTTCCTTCGTCAAAATCCCTTTTATTTTCTAGTCTGCATTTATAAAATGCAAAAACTTTTATTATATAGCATGGAAAATGTGAAAAAATGAATGACAAAGTAACTATACTACATATACAAAACAAATACTAAACATACATGCATAAAAAATCAATCTTTCTCTTATTTTAGAGAGAGAGAGAGAGAGAGAGAGAGAGAGAGAGAGAGAGGTCAGCTGAGGACGAGACTTCACATGCACTTAAACTGGCTGGGATGAGAGTAGAATGCTGAATGTTGCCTACTTGAAATTTTTTTTTTTTAGATATTTTTACGGTGATTAGAGATGAAATATTAACAGATATAAAATATTCTCTTGTGTACTGATATATGTGTGATAATCCTAGCCAACTGAACTTGTGAAATACAATACATACAATTAATCAGACCAAGTGAAATATTTTGCAACAATACCTCCAGCATCTGTTGTGGAATTCCTGGATTTGTTTATTTTTGTGTTTGTGTTTATGGTGCAGTAATTTATATGATTTTTGTTAAAAGGATGTGTACAGTACAGTACTGATATACAAGTGAGAGAGAGAGAAGATTATGTCGTCATAAAAAAAGCTTTTGTTACGAGAATGGTGACAAGGATTTTTCAGTAAATTTATGGGAGATGGTGAGGACTAACCACGAAACAACGCAAACCAAGAACTTACTGTAGTATAAATAATTTTTTTCTGTAAATGTATTTGCATGAAATCATGAAAACACTATCATGGCATAAAAACGGTATTTTCTTAACAATAGTACTATCCTAAAATATGTACGTACCTGTACAGTAAATATAATTTCAAAATCATCGTACAGGAAAATATCAATACTACATACATAAAAAGTACTCCCAGTCCATTATAACATGAGCAGAACGATGCTGCAGGCCAAAGAAAACATGCATGCCTGAATGATTGGGGATACTATATAGTAACAGTTGTAGGTTGGTACTTAATTTTGCAACGTTACTTTGAAATAATTTTATGGTGTTCTGGGTTGGTAGTTTGAATTATATTTTTGTTTAAATTGTCAAGTTTGGCAATGAACTGTTCAAATAGGCAGTTATTTTAGAGGTGCATATAGCTTACTGAAGAGTAACAATAGTAGGAGAGTAGTGTAATGTAAGGTTACTTATGGTGTTTGTTCCTACATGGCATACAAACCATCGGTCCTTTACAATAGGAATTACTCAAGGCGAAGCCTGGCAGGGCCGCTGAACTTTCAAACAAGGCAGTGCGGTAGTTAATTCCCGCCCGGTTGTTGGCTATGCCAAGACCGGGGCGAGGGTTCACTTTGCTTTTGGCCATCGTCAAGTGAGCACACTTCTGCTCTCTCTGCCCAACTTTCTGCTGGACTTCACTTTTTTCCCAGTGGGAAATTTCCTGTTTTTGCTTCTTTTTTGCTGTTTTGGTGGTTTGCATGAGCTTTCCAATGGATTCTCAGCAATCCCTAGATATACAGCCCTTGTTGCCGTCTACTTCCTTCAGTCGTTGCCCGGGTTAGACAACAAGAAGTGTGATAGGATTCGATCCTCAGTCGAAGTAGACCCTCATATGGTGTGTGCTTTGTGCCAAGGAGTTGACTGTGATGGTGTAGTAACTTTTACGGAGTGTTGCTCGTGGTCTACTGCCCAGTGGGAGAAGTTCGCGGACAGAGCCTCGGCAGCCTCTGGAGAATGGACTATGGTTCACACTTCAACTCCGGGTTCCGATGGCGCTGCCGGAGGAACCAGAGCTGTGGCATGAAGAGAGAAGGGATCAAGCCGCAGCTCCAACCCTCCTGCAAAGACCAAGTGTGGTTCTTCGTCAGGGGCCAAGGCCATTTCACCTCTCCCTTGGAGGGAGCAGTGGAAGAGACGAAGAAGAGGTCCCCTTTTCATTCCTCTTCATCAGGGACTTCGGCCCCAAAGAGCACTGGGACATGTCGTGAGGGGGACAATCGCGGTCTCCTAGACGCACCCTTGTCACCACCATGGGTTGGTACAGGGGCGTGGCTCCCCCCACCTGGCAGTACCACTGCTAGGAGGAGTGATGGCATCCGATCCATCTCTCCTATTCCCTCTACTTCCTCGGGATACACAGGGAGGGGCAAGGTGAATGGGATTCAACAACGGCGGCCTATGTCCCTGGAGTCTTAGAACCCTAACGATCTTACACCTAAGTGGTCAAGTATAGATCGAAGAGTTCTGGCTCGGTTCCTCTCGACAGAGGAGCAGATTAGGAAGACTTTGGGCTTTACCAAAGGATTTGGACACCTTCGAAATGCAGAGATTGTTGCGCTGATCCGTCAGCACAACGATCTCGGGGAAGCAGCCTTGACATCCTCTTCAGGAGATTGTCCCTCTTGCCTCAAATCCTTCTGGGGTCCCAAGAAGGAACCAAAGACTTCAACGGGACTTCCATGGTCGACGTTGGCCAATGGCTTGCTGGGTCAGGTGAATGATCTTGTCTCCAGACAGGAGAATTCCCTTAGATCCAGCCGTTCGGACCAGCTGCTTCCTCCTCCTCCTACCTCGCCAGAGGCGCTTCTACCCGCCATCAGATAGGCTTCTACTGACTAAGCAGGTTGACCCGGACCTGATTCACCTCGGTCCAGGTCTGTCACTGCAACACCTAACTGCAGAGAACATCTAGCTCTCGCAGCAGGAGGCAGCGATATTGGAAGCCACTGCCATGACAGGTCTCCGAGCAGTCTCCTGGTTGGACCTGTGGTCTTTCACAGTGTCCAAAGTCACTCTTCTTCCGGGGCCATCACCCCAGGGGAAGACTCGGCTTTCGGGAGACTGTGCCAGTCTGGGGGTAGGGCAATCACCTGCCTGGCTCACCAGACTACCAACCTGTGGGCGAACCTGGTGCTTGAGGCGCGACGCTGCCCTCTCCCGAGTATCCAGGTCCCTCAGCTCCAAGTCAGTCTTGGCCTTACGAAATGGACCGTTGCTGGGTTCTGCCTCTCTCTTTGATAAAGAGCAGGTAGATGCTGCGGTGGACAAGTGACGGGACAAGGATAAGGACTGGCTTGTCCAAAGGCAGTAGCAAAAGCTTCTGCGCCTTCGCATATCCTGCTGTGGCCAGACCTTCGAGTCAGGCTAGCACTTCCTTGGTTTCTAGGAAAGCTTCTGCTTCGAAGGGAGCCGGAGGAATGAACCAGCCTTCTTCTTCCGCTCCCAAGGCCAAGACTTCCCGTCCTTTTCAGACTGATTTCTAGTCAGGACAAGAAAGGAAAGGGAAGAAGAAAACCAAGAGGAAACGCTAGGGCCGCCATTCCCCTCCAGCTGCGGCCACTGGTGGGGGTGGGGTGGCTTTCGAGCCATTGGGCAACAATACGTAGCAGAGACCTGGGTAGTGGATGTCCTTTGGGAGGGCTATGTACTCCTCTTAAGAGCCTTCCGCCACCCCTCACCAACCATCCGGCCCGACTTCGATCCTATGTAGTGGGATCCGTTAGACACCAGGCATTGCTGCAGGAAGTGCAATGTTGGAGAAGAGCGCTAGAGAAGTCATGTCAGACGGGTCTCGGGTTGTGCATCCGAGTCTTTCTCTTAGAGAAGGCTTCCAGGGGCTGGAGACCAGTCATGGACCTCTCTACCATGAACCGATTCTTTCGCCAGACTAGGTTCAAGATGGAAACAGCTCTTTCAGTGTTGGATTCCATCAGGGAGAATGACTTCATGCTTATGGTGGACCTGAAGGATGCATATTTTCAAATACCCAACCACAGGTCTTCCCGCAAGTACCTCCGCTTTGTCCTTGGAGAGAAAATCTACCAGTTCAAAGCTCTATGCTTCGGACTGTTGACCGCTCCCCAGGAGTTCACAAGAGTGTTCACCTTGGTTTCAGCTTGGGCACATTTGAACGGGATACATCTCTTGAGGTATCTCGACAATGGCTGGTCCTGGCAAGCTCCCACTCACAGTTACTACAGGACAGGGATCAACTCCTCGAGTTTTGTTGGAATCTTTGGATACTGATAAACTTGGAGAAGTGAGATCTTTAACCCAAGCAGAGGACGTTGTATCTGGGCATGCTGATAGATATGGTAGCAGCAAGGGTCTTCCCCTCGGACTCTCATATCAGCAAGTTCAAAGAGGTAGCGCGGTGGTTCCTTTCAAGACAGGAGCAACTTGCCTGGCTTTGGCTAGTCGTGATCAGTCACCTATCGTCCTTGGAAAAGATAGTCCCTCACGGATGGCTGCACTTGCGGTCTTTTCAGTGGAGACTCAGGGACATTTGGTCCCAGTCACAAGATCCTCAGTCCCTCCTTGTTCCTCTCATGGGAGGTAAAGCAGGATCTAGATTGGTGGCTGGACAACAGGAACCTCATAGTAGGAGTGGATCTGACCACTCCCCCTCCAGACATGCTCCTATTCTCGGATGCATCGAACAAGGGTGGGGTGCACACCTGGAGGAGTTGCTGACTGCAGGAGTGTGGAACGATCACGACAAGCACCTTCGCATCAGTGTTCTCGAATTCAAGGCAGCCTTCCTGGCTCTCCAAGAGTTTCAGGAACGAGTGATGGGACATACTGTGGTGTTGATAAGCGACAACACCACGGTAGTGGCATATATCAACAAGCAAGGGGGACTTGCCTCCCTCAAGCTCCACAGGTTGACAATGCAGGTGCACGAGTGGGCCTTGGCTGACGCAGTGGAGCTGTCAGCCAGGTACATTCTGGGCAAGAGGAATTTAGTGGCAGACAAGCTCAGCCACCAGAATCAGGTGGTAGGAACAGAGTGGTCCCTACACCAGGACATAAGACATAACAGAAAGGCTCTTCAGCCTATGGGGGCATCCAGTCTTAGACTTGTTCGCCAACTGGTACAACAGGAAGGTGGAGATCTTCTGCTCGGCTGTACCGGACCCGTGGGCAGCAGCAGAAGATGCGTTCCAGTATCCTTGGGACTACCTGGAAGCATACGCCTTTCCCCCGTTCTGTCTGATCCGCACCGTGCTCAACAGGGTGCAGATCACGCAGAATCTGAAAATTATTCTGGTGACACCCAAATGACCTCAGGCCATTTGGTATCCTGACCCTCTGGCTCTTCTTGACAAGGCACCGAGAGAGATCCCCCCGTGGCACAACCTGCTGTCTCAACTACACGTAGAACGTTACCATCAAGCAGTGGAGTCCCTGTGTCTTCACGCTTGGAGGTTATCCACCATCTCTTGCGAGTGAGAGGCTATTGTCGCTTAGCAGCGATGGAGTTGGCTGTATACCTCAGGAAGTCCTCTGCGCCAATTTACCAGGGGAAGTAGGCTGTCTTCTGTGGATGGTGTCATAGACGGGGTATCTCTCCTTTCGGAGCTGCTATTCAGCAGGTTGCGGACTTTCTAGTCTACCTTCGTCGAGAGCTCCTCTCTGTTTCAGCAGTAAAAGGTTATAGGGTGGCTTTAACTTTGGTGCTCAAGCTGAAAGGGAAATATATCTTTTCTTTTTTTGAGATTTCTCTCCACGTGAGGAGCTTTGAGAGGTGCCCACCCAGGAAGGGACCTCAGGCCTCCTGCGTGGGATGTGACTCTCGTGTTTGGAGCCTGACTTGTGCCCCATATGAACCACTCCAAGAGTCGTCAGATAGGGATCTAACCCTCAAGACCGTCTTTTTCCTGGCCCTGGCATCAGCGAAGAGAGTAGGCAAACTCCATGGACTATCCTTTAATGTGAAGCACACAAGAGGGTGGGGATCGGTGATGCTAGAATTTGTCCTGGAATTCATAGCGAAGACTCAGAAACCTTCGGTCCCTGATACTTGATTCGATTCCTTCGCCATCCCCTCCCTCAGTGACTGTTGATGATGACCCAGACGAGATGCTACTCTGTCCAGTTAGAACACTACAGCATTACCTGAAGAGGACTTTACATCTTCGGCCTGAGTGTCAACGACTTTTCATTAGCACTGGAGGTTCCCTTACAAGGCGGGAAATAGGGGGTCCCCAACATAAGAGAAACCCATTGCTTTGTTTTTACCTTATTGTCTCCGACATATGGTTCTTCACTTCCCCCAAAGCGCGAATTGCGTTTCGCTCCTTAAGGAAAAGCCCAGAAGACTGCCTCTGATTTCGCAGTTCTAACTCCGATCAGAGGTCAGTGACGGGTTCCTCTTCCTTGCTCTAAAGACCGGGAGAGGGGGCCCAGGTAGGCTGAACTCCAGTCGGTTCAGAAGCTCACTCAGATTCTTTCCACCAATCAGCGAGTCTTCCTATTGTAAAGGACTGACGGTTTGTATGCCATGTTGGAACAAATCACAATTTTAAAAGTAAATTGTATTTTTCCTAACTATACAAACCTAGGTCCTTTACACATACTGCCCACCTCATGCCCCCCCTGAATCTGTTACCTGGGCCGAAAGTAAAGTGAACACTCATCCCGGTCTTGGGATAGCCAACGACTGAACGGTAGTTAACTACCCCACTGCCTTGTTTGAAAGTTCAGTGACCACGTCCAGGTTTCGCCTTAAGTAATTCCTATGGTAAAGGACCTAGGTTTGTTTAGCAAAAAATGGCCAAAAGTATTGTTTGTAATGTTATACTTGTTGTGTAAATGCATACAGCCAGAAACAGCTGATTTGCTATGAACAACCTAATCCGATAACAACAGTGTTTTTGCTTGGATTTCAACCATCGTACAATAGTAAATAATTAGCAGAGTTATGTTACAAATGACGTTAAGGAGAATAGGACTGATATATTCTTACATTACTATATCTTTACTTGCTATGGAGAAAAGATCAACAAGGGCATATACGTACTGCTAAATTTAACCTGTAAGTTTTAGCTGAACTGAGGAAAAAATGTTGATTGCTAACAACTATTATTGTGCATCGGCAACATGGATGAAACTCGCTAACTTTGGTATAGTACTATCAAATGCAACCGCAAACAAAATTTGAGAGAAATGTGTTTTAATCAAAACTATTGGGCATGAAAGAACACATTTCACTGTTTTCACTGCAATAAAAGATAAATACGTAAAGCTCATAATATTCTGATGAGATCAAGTGAAAAATATTGTACGGAATCTGTTGATTTTTGTTTACACAGTAAACTTGCCCTCAGCGCTATCTACTAGCATAAAAAGAACTAAATTTCGTTCACAAACTATACATATTTAAGTGATATTTTGACTTGTAAACACTTCATATAATGTAAAATAACCTTGTCCCATATAAATAGAATATCTTGAGATTCACTTGCACTAACTAGAAGCAAGAAAGTCTCTCTGATTTGAGTTCAGACATACCTCGCAATCACCCTCAGCTGATTTCCAAACCAAAACATTGGTTGCTATGTTTGTATTTTATAATACAAAAAAATAGTAATATGAAAATAAATATGTTATTATTGGATGCAGTGAAGTAAAGCATAACTTTATAAAAGATCCTTGGAAAAGATGCATATTCATTATGTTTGTATTTTATCATACAGTACCAATATGTGATTATTACATACTCTAATTTTATATTTCGTGTGTGATGCGACCCCTTAAAATTAGCTCCAAAATACACAAGTATATACTGTACATATGTAGGCTAGGCTTAAAAACTTCCTCCTCCTCCTCCTCCTCCTCCTCCTCCTCTTTATCATCAAGGTCCTGTAATTATTGTGTAGAAGATCCTGTTCATCAAGAGGCAGCAAATAGACATCAGATTCCTCACTGGATGAACCTGGCACATCAATATCAACAATGGGAATTTCCATTAGCCAAAAACCTCATTTCCTCCTCGGAAGGATCGAAAGCTTCACCAGGAGTCTTCTCATTAGAAAGCCCATGCAAAATCTTCAGTTGAAATGGTCAACCTTCGGAGGCCTTAAAGTCTTCAACACCATTCAGGCCTGCGAACTTCATAGGTGCTGCCATCAATTCAGCACTGCCAGCTTGCTTGCCAACCACCATTTACTGACAAAGCAGATCAAGGTGACTGTTCCATGTCCTCATGTCAGCCTTTTGCCATGATCTTGGGGGCATGATTACTAGACATTCCCAAAATCCATTGCATTCTTCAGATTGTAATGGGAAGTTGGGATATCATGGAAGGTTGACCTTGCAATGCTGTACTGATTCATGACGTGCCATCCACCAATTTTCCTCAATTCTCTCAAGAATTTGTAGTTTCTGTTGAAGGGTCAACACCTTCCTCGCCCTCTTTACACAAGAAGGGGCCATACTGATAATGCACACAAAGCTAACTGCACCTGCAAAGCCATGTGCTTGTGGTAACTCACTGTGTATCGCAGACACCCACAAATAATTCAAATAAGCCGTTGATCACACATGAATTTAAACAGATGGAAAATAGTCTTTGTTGCCAAATGCATTGATACCTTCTGGATGTAGCTAATTAACAAGAACAACTCACAGTGACTTGTAATGAAACATGCATATCTACCTATATGTTAGAGGATCTAATGGACCCTGTTCTAATTAACCCTCTTACGTCTCCCTTATGCTGAAGGGGTCTCGGAGTGAGCGCCGAAGCGGAAAAAATATTTTTTTCAAAAAATCACAGCGCGCTTAGTGTTCAAGATTAAGAGTTAATTTTTGGCTCCTTTTTTTTTGTCATTGCCTGAAGTTTAGTATGCAACCATCAGAAATGAAAAAAATTATTATCATATATAAATAATGCGATATATGATAGCGCGAAAACAAAATTTCATATATAATTGTATTCAAATCGCGCTGTGAGCAAAATGGTTAAAGCTAACGAGTTAATTTTTTTTGTTATATTGTACACTAAATTGCAATCATTTTGGTATATAACACATTGTAAAACAATCAAAGCAACACAGAGAAAATATTATCACAAAATGATGCATGAATTTGTAACGCGCGGACGTAAAAAAATGTTTTTTTCAAAAATTCACCATAAATCTAAATATTGTTCTTGAGACTTCCAATTTGTTTCAAAATGAATATAAATGATTGAATGTTACTATACTGTAAGAGTTTTAGCTTACAATTGCAGTTTTCGACCATTTCAAACGAGTTAAAGTTGACCGAATGTAGAATTTTTTATATATTTTTTTATATGCAAATATTTCAAAAATGAAAAAAGCTACAACCTTCAATTATTTTTTGTTGTATTCTACATGAAATTGCGCACATTTTCATAAATAAAACTCTATGAAACGCCTAATATGAAACGGAGCAAATATTACGAGAATGTGACGTACGCATTTCGGAGATTTGCGGCAGAGAATCCGCGAGCGGAGGGAAGGAAAGTTTTTTTTTTTTTTTAATTCACCATAAATCTAAATATTGTGCTAGGGACTTCGAATTTGTTTCAGAATTAAAATAAATGACTGAATATTACTAGACTGTAAGAGTTTTAGCTTACAATTGTGTTTTTCGACTATATTTCGGTAGAGTCAAAGTTGACCGAATGTGGTTTTTTTTCTATTTGTCGTGATTTATATGCAAATATTTCGAAAATGAGAAAAGCTACAACCTTCAATTATTTTTTTTGTATTCTACATGAAATTGCGCACATTTTCATATATAAAACTTTATGTAACGGCTAATTTAAAATGGTGCAAGCATTACAACAATTGCACAAAAAAATGTCTGATTTTTTTCGGAAGAGTTACCGCGCGGACGTAGGGATTTTTTTTTTTTTTTTTTTTTTTTTTTTTTTTTTTTTTTTTTTTTCCTTCATAAGTTTATCATAAATCGAAATATTGTGCTAGAGACGTCCAATTTGTTGCAAAATGAAGGTAAATGATTGAATATTACTAGAATATAAGAGTTTTAGCTTACAATTGCGTTTTTCGACCATTTCCGTAGAGTCAAAGTTGACCGAAGGTTGAAATTTTGGCACATCGTTATTTATATGAAAATATTTCAAAACTGATAAAAGCTACAATTATTAGTATTTTTTTGTTGTATTCTACATGAAATTGCGCACATTTTCATATATAATACTCCTTGTAACAGCTAATTTAAAATGGTGCAAAAATTATGTCAAAGTGACGAAATAATTTCTGAGATGTGTCACTGATACTTTTTAGTGCGATAAGAAAGAAATTCGCGCTTGCGCGCCTGCGTAAAGATTGTAAACAAAACAATGCCTTGATCCGGGAGCTCCCAGCATCCCCCAAGGCACTTGATTCAAAAGTTTTCGCCTGGTAGGCCTATTAAGTATTTTTCCACGAACTTTTAAAAAAAACTTTTTAGCCACGTTTAATACGTCCAATCGGCACCCGACAGACAATTTATGTTGACATTTAATACGTCCAATCGGCATTAGAGGGTTAAAAGCCAAGAAATCATTAATTAGTGACTTAACCTATCTTAGCACCCACCCAGGACTGGCAACTCTGCAGCTAAGTCAAGTTATCAGATCTAAGGCTAAAACTAAATTCAAAGATACAAAAAAAGTCTTTATTTCTCCAAAAGAACTAACATGAAAACCAAGGAAAATTAATTAAAAAATTCAAAAACCGTGAAACACAACTACTCCTCTTAAGTCATCTTAATTAATAAAAATGTCACACTATTCTCATTTGTCAAAAACCCATCAGTATTTTCCCAAACAAAATTGTCAATTACAGAATTCATTTTCTGTGGTGAAAAACCGAATCCATCGTCTCAATGAGTCTTCTATGCGCCCTCTTCGGCTTTTCTCATTGGTAATCACTGCAGTCTAATAATCCATTTCCCCATCACTACCCAAATATATTACGTTTCACGCACCCAGATGGCCATACAAACACATAGCTAAATTGTTGTGGAACTTCCCACGAACACACCCTGTTTAACGTATGAACACACACGACTGTATTTTTCTGACGTCACGATCGTATGACTTCCGATCGACCAGGTCAACTTGCGCATCCGCGCCCTCACCCATGAGATTTGGTAATGTTTCAAGTTTCCACCTAGTTACCCGAGGAATTCGCTAATGTCGTAAAGTTTCCCAAAGTACTTGTGACTGTGCTGCTACACATTCCAATCTGTTGGTGACAGGGTCCTTTGAACTCTTATTTTAAATACTAATGCTTCCAGTGCCTTTTAATATGCCTCAGCCACTACCAGGATGCCCCCCTGGCGCATACTAGACCGGCCACTGATATATAGTTTCTCTTAGTTGTTTATCCTGCCACATGATTCAGGCAATTTACAATGTTGGTTTTCTCCTACCCTGTCGGTTACATCCAAAGTTGATGGCCCTGGCTACACACATTGTGACCGCCATTATTGCCACCATAACAGTGATCACTGGAACTGTGTAACATTCTGCAAAGAAAAAAAATCGTCCTCTCCATTATCCTCTAGTGGAAGAACCATAATTGTTCCAGTGTATGCGGAACTTTTACCACCTCATGGTTCCCATGTTGGTGTATCATAAACATCCTTGTTTATGAATTGTAGATTCATCATCTTCCAATGGAGGAACCGTAAGTACCTCCTATGTTGCTGAACTTGAATATTCCGTGGCCCATGCGAGTGCTTCCTGCAGCTGCCTTGAATCTATGATACTTATATCGTAGATTCCTGGTTAGCCCAAGAAATTATCCTGAGACGACTCCACAATAGCCATCAAAGATTTTCAGTACTTGTAGTAATCTGTGACCTTGTTACCTATGGTGAAGACCATACATCTGGGCACAGTAGATCCAAAGTTGTTTTTGTTGTCACCACTCGATATGAGTCTTGGAATCCTGTAAAGTTATCGTGTGTCCGTGTTTCGTCGTGAACAAGTTCTAACTGACAACTTGACAAGTCTATGCATTTTAGAAAGAAAATCCTACTTCCACACACATATCTGTCATGAACTAATACACACCAAACCTCATAGACAGTTATTAAAAACTTAAATTCTTCATTAAAACAAACAGTATCTATCCATTGACCATTTAAAAAAAAAAGAGATATGGGAAAAAGCTTTTATCTCTAACTGACAACTCGACAATTAACCCCTATCTGATGAGTACACCAACAAAACCTAGTTATGTTTATACAACTAATCTCCAGCAAATATAGTTTCACTCACATTTGTATGTTATGCATCCTCTAATAAATTCAACCACCTCTCTAAAAATAACACATAATTCAAAAAAACCTATGTAAAAAGGAAAAAACCCTAATAGAAAATAATAATACATACTCTTTTCCCACATTACCAAATGTAGTTTGCATCACACAAAAATTACTGCCACAAACAAATCAGTAGCAATCGACATATAACCCCTTTAGATTCCTCACAACAAAACGTCTTCATCCAAAATGTCAGAATGAAGAAAAACCCTATGAGTATCCAACTCTAAATGAAAACATCAACAATAGCCACAATCGAGACACCACTCAGCATTGTCGTCATTAACCTCAAAATAAATCCTTCCTAAAACCTCATTAATCCTCACTAATACTACAAAACCTCATTTATCTTCAAAAGGAAATCTTAGCTAACCTTTAATCAGCACTACATATTACCAAAAATATCTACCTCCACTACATAACCACCAATATGAAACACCTGTCTCAGGCTAGATACACTGAACCACCAAAATATAATACCAGAGAAAACCATCTCTGCAGGATATAACCTCAGAAAAGCGCTAATCACAGAATACCAACTATAAACCGCCAAAATAACACTGGTGATTATAACCTCATGAAATTGCAAACTACCAGAAACCATAAAACCACAATGAACGAGTACCACTGCCAAAAACCATAATGCAACAAAGAACTACAAAAATCACTCCACTGGCTCATAAACCCCGGATCACCAAATATCAACATAAAAAAATCAACATCACCAAAAATCAACACCAAAAATCAGCTCCACTAAATATCAAATAGTGCCACAACTTTTATCCTCATCCCTAGTACTAACACCATAGTATTTCTAATAGAAACCAAAGGATATCACCCATTATTATCTCCAGAAAACTCCCCAAATATCTTCCATTCCACATTATTTTCCCACATTATTTCTCCCAAATTACAGTGGTCCCCTGTATTTGCAGGGGATGCGTACCCCCCCCCACAGGAACCCATATAAAAATGCATAAAAACTCCTATTTTGTTAGCTAAAACTCAAGAAAAACTCACTAAAAATTATTATACCTTGTGTTTTTAATAGCTTTATCACAAAAAGTGCATTTTATAATGAAATTGAGAAAAAAACAGGAATGTGTGGATTTTTCTCATAGAAAAATACCACGGATAGATGAATTTTCCTCGAATAATTGGGGAAATGTTCCCGTGAGAAATCCGTGAATGCATGAGTCTGCGAGTCCTGAGAACGCGAATATATGGGGAGTCCACTGTTTTCCATTATTACAACAATTATCCCAGATATATATGCCGAATTGCTGCAGTTGCGCACAAAAAGAAAAATAGTAAAAGAAAAATAGTGTTAAATAAGATTGATTAACTAAACATAAAACACTACAGATCTCTGTCTTCCATATTTCATCATCCATTTGTGAAACAGAGAAAATTCAAAATACATAACTGCGCAGTGTCCCCTTTTTACCATTTTCCTGTCTTCTTGATCTTTAATTATGCTAAACTAAGACCTGTCTTTTCATCCAAAACTAAAAAACCGTTTCCTCTCTTTTTTTTCAATAATCCTAAAAGAATCATTAAATTTTGGAACTAAACTTATAATTTAATTCCTTTCTCACATTAACTTTAAAGACATTATCCCCAACAGCAATTTTTAACATCCTCTTTAACATTGCTCTTCTCCACCATTTCTCGTGTCTTCGACTCAAGATTGCGGCTGAGACAAGCATGACTCCCTTTTCCCGTAAAGTTTAATGATTTACAGTATATACTCGTGTAACGCTTGATCTCCTATATCGTGCGACCTGCAAATTTTCACCTTTTAAAAATTATTTTATCACGTATCTCACGCATCATGCAAGTTAAATTTACGAGACCAAATAACAATAGGCTAACCTCTTTTTCTCCTCTTTATCTATTCCAATTTTTAGTGAGGATAACCCGTTTTCCTCCATCTTTCATCTATCCCATCTTCTAGTTAAGTTTAAGAAAGTAATAGAGAATGCCAAAAGTATTTTTAGAAAGAAAGTAAAAGAGAATGCCAAAAGTATCGTTAGTAATATATATTTGTTTTGAAAATGCGTACAGCCAGAAACAGCTGATTTACGTACTATGAATAACTAAATACAATAACAACAGCCTTTTTGCTTGCATTTCAACCATTGTACGATAGTAAAAAATTACCGTAGTTATGTTACAAATGACGTTAAGGAGAATAGGACTGATACATTTTTACATTACTAGCTTATATCCTTATTCGCCATGTAGAAAAGATCAGCAAGGGCATATACTGCTAAATTTAATCTGCAAGTTTTAGCTGAAGTTGAGGAAAGAATGTTGAGCTGCTAACTACTATTATCGTGCATTGGCAACGTGGATAAAAACTCACAAACTTCGGTGTAGTACCATCAAACTCGACCGTAAACAAAATTTGAGAGAAACACAATTTAATCAAAACTATCGGGCATGAAAGAACACATCTTACTGTTTTCACTCCAGTAAAAGGTAAATACGTACATAATGCTCTTAGTATTTGTATAACGTAAAATAACCTGGTCCCATATACATAAATAGAGTATCTTGAGATTCATTTGCGCTAACTAGAAGCAAGAAAGTTGCTCTGATTTGAGTTCACTACAGCAAAACAAACTTGACTTGCAATCACCCTCAGCTGATTTCCAAACCAAAACATTGATAGCTATGTTTTTATTCTATAATACAAACAAATAGTAATATGAAAATACATATAATATTATTGGATGCATTGAAGTAAAGCAAATTTTTTTTAAAGATCCATGGAAAAGATGCATATCCATTATGTTTGTATCTTATCATACGATACTAAATGTGATTATTACACACATGAATTTTATATCTCATGTATGATGCAACCCCCTTAAAATTAGCTCCAAAATTAGGTCTTCAAAAGTTGCATGATGTGCGAGTATAGTGGATATGGTAGTTGTCTCCCCCCCCACACTCCTCCACGAAAAGGTTTAGGTAACAAATCAAATGTGCCTAGTGTTTGGCAACCAAATAATGCTTCACATGGAGACATTTCAGTAGTCACTGACCATAGTATTAATGTTACGCCTAACAGTATCTATATATCTATCCCAGTTCTTATTGTTGCCGCCAATAGTTTTCTGGAGAGCTTCGAGCACTTTTCAGTTTGCTCGTTCACATAATCCATTAGCTGCCGGTCTGTATGGAAGGATTGTTACCTTCTGTATCCCCATAACTTCTGCCAGGCACTCTAAGGTCCTGTTTATTTGAGTGCCTCGGTGGTGTCGTGAATCGTTGTAGTTTGGTCTTAGGCCTGCCACCATTGAGCATTCCACTGAAGGGTAAGCAGTGTGTATTTCTGGTGATAGAGGTTCGCTCTCGATGTGGTTCGGAAGTCACATAAAGCCGTTGGTCCCCTCATTGAATAACCACTGGTTCCATGCAACATAAAAACACCATACAAACTAAGGTCTTATTTATAAATTCCCTACCCTTATCAATCAACAAAACCACAGGTACCTCATATATTTATATAAAACTATTGAAAAATGCCTCCGCAACTTCTGCTGTTTCATGCTTTATTGGGAAAATTTCCACTACCCTTGACAGTTCATTTATTATCACCAAGAAGTACTTGTAGCCATAGCCTGATTCACAGAAATTCCCCAAGATATCCATAGATACCCATGTGCACCTTCTGAAAAGGTCTACTTGGTATCAGATATGACCCTAATTTCCAGGTTTGCAAGCGTTGCAAAGTTTTCCACATCTTCCCACATTATTCTTCCAAATAATAGTTAACTTACGCATCCCATTATACATCTTTTCTACCCCCAGATTTTGGACTTCCAAACTTGCCATCTAAGACCACTGGAATTAGGACTTTCAGAATCACGATCTGTGTCGTATTCCCTTTACTTTCACTTGGCCTTAATTTATATTTAATTATCCTAACCAACAGATTACCCTCTAATTCCAAACCTGAAAAAGGCAACTTATAACCTTATGTGTCCACCAAAATTTCATCCTCATCTTAGCCTTTGCTCTATGAGACTGACATCCCACTGTAAAGAATTGCCGGTAACTACCCCAACTTGAAATCCTTCCATCTCTCAAAAACTTCTACTAAGTGCAGCTGCTACCACATAGTATGCCCTCTATGTATTTTAGCTTTGCATCAAAATCTCTGATTGTTAGGAACCATCGAGCTCTTTTAGTCAACATCTGACTTATTAAAAAGATCTAATAATGCCTTGTGGTCTGTAAAAACTTCTACTTTATTCCCCATTAGCTACATATTAAAATGAACCAAGCTTGATATCACAGCAAAGGCTTCCTTATCTATGGTAGCCATTAACCTTTCATTACTACCCTTTGTCTTAAATTTCTTGCTATAATAACCTATTGGATGGGATTTCCCTTCAAACTTCTGCGTAAGGCGAGCATCTATACCCTCCTGACTGGCATCTGTCACTAGTGTTAAAGGTTCGCTGAAATCCAGAAATTTCAGAACTGGGGGATTCATTAATACATCCTTAACTTCCTGTTGCAGCTCCCCCCAAGAAAATTGAATATCCTCCTGCAACACATCTGTTAAAGGAGCTGCCAAAGTAGAGGAACCTTTCATAAATTGTCTAAAGAACCCCGTCATCTTCAAGAATGACCTAACTTGTTTCTTTGTCTTAGGGACAGGAAAATCGGCAGTTGCTTTGACTTTATCATCATTTACTCCAACCCCCTCTTTAGATATGACATGCAATCTGCTTCTTCAAGAAGTCACACTTGGCTAACTTAGTTTTCAAATCCAGTAGTCTAAGTCTCCTCAGGACTTCCTTCAGCACTTCCATGTGATGCTTGATCAAATCTGTTGCAGTCAATATATCATCCATGCACACAAAGATATTCATGCCCAATAGTCCATGCAAAACTGTTTTCACCAACCTCGTAACAGTCATGGCTACCTGATAAATCAAAAGGCCTCCGTGTAAACTCAAAATGCCCCTTGGGCAATGAGAATGCAGTAGATTCCTGACTATCTTCACTAAGAGGAATCTGCAAAAATTCCTGCTTAAGGTCTGTTGAAGAATATATCCTACTTCTCCCAATTTCCACAAAAAGGTCTAGTATGCATGCCACCAGATAACTGTCAGGAATTGTTTTCTCATTCAGTTTACGGAAATCCACACAGACACGGACTGAACCGTCCTTCTTAGGCACTGCCAGTAAGGGAAAGTTGTACAGGGACACACTTAAGTCTCATAATCCCTTCCTTCTCCCATTTACTAACCTCTTTCTCTACCTGTTCCCTGATTTTGTAGGGTATGTGGTACACAGAAATAAAGATGGGTTTGGTCTCCTCTTGTAGATTCAACTTACCTTCTAACACCATAGTCAGCCCTTACTTATCCCCTTTTAAAGCCACAACATCCCCAAATTCAGCTAAAACTTTGCTTAAAGCTTCTTTATGCTCCTTGTAATCTGCATTAGCTAAGTGATCCCTAAAGATTTTCCTCCTTATTTGCATTTTTGCCTCTGAAAATTCAGTTTTCCCCTCTACAATAGCCAGTGAACCACTATGCCCACTCCAATCCTGGAGGTCTACCACATAAGTATTTTTCTGATACTCCCAAACTGTATCATTACAATTCAACAATTCCATCCATGTAACAATTATGTTTGATACCTTGCTTACCTACACTGTGCTATAATCCCTTTTAGTTTTTCGTTACCCTCAAATGTACACACCTCTTTGGGCATTTTCACTTCTGTTACCCTGACTTTCACCTTAGTCATTGTACCTGGGTTTAAAATAACATCCTCTGATAAAACCCCTTTTAATGTACGAGCATCATACTAGCACACTCCCATGACTGTTATTCACCCCATGTTCCACATTCACATGAACGTCACCCATGTTTATCTAGGTATCACCATAACCCCAATGTTAGTATCAGAATCACCATTTTTATTAATATCACCGTTATCAACCATGCCAACATTATTAACAGCATTATTATCAAATATCACCAGTATCACCAATATTGCCAATACCCATATTAACCTCAGTATCCTTATGTACCTCAGTTGCATGTACACCCTCATATGGAATAAAAACCCGGTATCCCAACAGTTATGCCACTAACACCTGTATAGACCGATATCCTATGTCTCTTACATGCAGGATGGATCAACTGAAGTTTGTTGCCCAGTGCAACCCCTTTTATCACCAAAAATGGTTCTATTAACACCCGATCACCAGAGCGAACTGCTTTCTTATAAAAGCTAAGGTACAGTCAAACCTTGGTTTTTGTACGCCTTCCTTTCGTACTTTTTGGGCATGTACGAACTGTTGTGGTCACTTAGCTCTTTCCCTTCCTTGAATAGGTAGTCTTCCTCATTTGCTCATGTTTTATTTTAAAGTTTTAAATTATTTATTTTAGCTGATTTTTGTGATCATTTGTGCTATTATAAAAAAAAACTTAAAATTTTTGCAGACTGATGATGTATTGAAGCAATATGAAACGTTCATATAAATGAAGCATGTTTTTTAAACTGTTGTCTTCCTAGGAAAAAATATATATATATATATATATATATATATATATATATATATATATATATATATATATATATATATATATATACACATACAGTGGGGCCCCCATATTCGAGTTCTCCAGATTCGTGGACTCACACATTTGCGGATTTCTCTCGGAACGTTTCCCCGCATTATTCGTGGAAAATTCACTATTTTTCTATGAGAAATATCCACAAATTCTGGTTTTTTTTTATCAATTTCATCATAAAATGCACTTTTTGTGATAAAACTATTAAAAAAAACCAAGTATGAAAATTTTTAGTGGTTTTTCTTGAGTTTTAACTAACAAAAATAGGCTGTTTTAGCATTTTTATAGGGGTTCCAAACATTTGCGGGTTTCTAACTATTCACGGGGGTATCGGTACGTATCCCCAGCGAAATAAAGGGGGGACTACTGTATAATATATATATATATATATACACACACACATAAACACAGTGTCCATTCCCCCCGTATTCACGGGGGATGTGTACAGACCCCCCATTCACGTGAATAATGAAAACCAGCATGAATAAGTTAGAACCATAAAAAAAAAATGCTTATAATGCCTATCTTGAAAGTTCAGATACCAAATGTATACCGGAAATAACATCCTACTTCAAATTTACTAAAATTACTAACCTAATTACTGTATTAATCTTTGAGGTTATGTATTATTAATATCATTTCAAAGTCATCTTAAACATTTTACCATTAAAAAAATATATACTACAGCCAATAACAGAGAGAGAGAGAGAGAGAGAGAGAGAGAGAGAGAGAGAGAATTGAATGGCAACATCATATATCTGACCATCAAAAGTGAAATTATGAATATTTCTGAGCATAGCGAATAATAATGGGAGAGGAGAGGGAGAGAGAGAAAACGAGAGACTTCTAGACTCGACTCCTTCCCCTCCGCCAATTCATATATCAAACTGCCATTTACTCCCCCACCCACCTTCCTCCAAGTGGATAAAAATACTGGGAATCGCTATTTTTTTTAACAATCATATTAATATTTGAAAATTAGTTATAAGTTAAATCATTTATTTATACTACAAAACAAACATAAGTAAGAGAGGGAGAGAGTGTGTGTGTTATTGCTATTGTTTAATCTCATTAAACTTAATATTATTTGAAAACTAGTACTGAATATTATTATTTTACCATAAAATGTAGTAATGCCCTTAAAGATATACTTATACATACACTTCCAGCCCAAACAGAGGGCGAGAGTTACCACTATGACATACGTGCTTCTCGTGTGGCAAAAGAAAGAAAAGAGAGAGAGAGGGTTATCCTTATTTAAAAGAGTGAAATGGATAGATTATTGTATTTCTTTAAAATACTATCTCATATGAATTTAGAAATTAGTTGTTATTATTATTATGCGAAAATATTAATAAACATATACACATGTACCATAGAAATTCTCTCATCTCAGTAAGAGAGAGAGAGAGAGAGAGAGAGAGGAGAGAGAGAGAGAGAGAGAAATTGCATGATCTGGTGAGGGCAACACACTCCGCCCTCCTGTCACATTACTTGATATATTTGACAGTTGTTGGACCCCAGCCATCTCAGCTTGGCTAACTGGAGTTCAAAGACAAGATGCGGGTAGAAAGGATTTTCTTTCAAGCTTACATAGCTTTTTAATTTATAAAATGAAATCTTGCTAATTCACTTTAGTATTTACATTAATGAATTTATATTATTGCTGTTTACATTAATATTGATATCTGAAACTTAGTAAATCACTTATTTATCATACAAAAAAACATAACATCTCTGTAAGAGAGAGAGAGAGAGAGAGAGAGAGCGAGAGAGAGAGAGAGAGATGAAGAGAGAGAGAGAGAGATTTTTTGCGAGAGATAGCATAGGTTCTTTTGTAAAACTCTTTCACATATGATTTTTTTTTAATTACAGTTATTATTATTATTTTATTATTATTATAGTATTATATTATTATTATGCAAAATATGAATAAAACATATTATAACATACCTTTTACATAAAAATCTCTCATCTCAGGAGAGAGAGAGAGAGAGATTGAGAGAGGAGAGGAGAGGGAGGAGGAGGGGGAGGGGAGGGATTGTGGAGAGAGAGAGAGAGAGAGAGAGAGAGAGAGAGAGAAGGAAAAAACTCCTCCCCTCTCACATTACTTGATATATTTACAGCTGTTGGGCCTCAACTTGGTACCTTTTTTTAAATTTAAAAAC
>NC_061100.1:136886266-136925679 GCF_015104395.2 Macrobrachium nipponense | reverse complement strand
GTTTTTAAATTTAAAAAAAGGTACCAAGTTAAGGCCCAACAGCTGTTAAATATATCAAGTAATGTGAGAGGGGAGGGAGTTTGTTCTCTCTCTCTCTCTCTCTCTCTCTCTCTCTCTCTCTTCTCTCTCTCTCTCTCTCTCTCTCTCTCTCTCTCTCTCTCTGAGATGAGAGATTTTTGTTTATGTAAAAGTATGTATAATATGTTTATTCATATTTTCAAATAATAATAATAATATAATACTAATAATAATAATAATAATAATAATAATAACTGTAATTAAAAAATCATATGTGAAAGAGTTTTACAGAAACTATGCTATCTCTCTCGTCTCTCTCTCATAGTCTCTCTCTCTCCTCATCTCATCTCTCTCTCTCGTACAGAGATGTTTTTGTTTTTTGTATGATAATAGTGATTTATCTAAGTTTTCAGATATCAATATTAATGTAAACATCATAATTAAATTCATTAATGTACAATACTAAAGTCTTAGCAAGATTTTCATTATAAATTAAAAAGCTATGTAGCTTGGAAGAAAATCTTTCTACCCCATCTTGTCTTTGAACTCCAGTTAGCCAACTGAGATGGCTGGGTCCACAATTCAATATATCAGTAATGTGACAGTGAGGCGGAGTGTGTTGCCCTCACCAGATCATGTCAATTTCTTCTCTCCTCTCTCTCTCTCTCTCTCCTCTCTCTCTCTCTCATCTCTCTCCTCTCTTACTAGAATGAGAGAATTTCTATGTTACATGTGTTATAGGTTTTATTAATATTTTCGCATAATATATAACAACTAAATTTCAAATTCATATGGATAGTAATTTTAAAGAAATACAATAATCTATCCATTTCACTCTTTTAAATAAGGATAACCCTCTCTCTCTCTTTTCTTTCTTTTGCCACACGAGAAGCACGTATGTCATAGTGGTAACTCTCGCCCTCTGTTTGGGCTGGAAGTGTATGTATAAGTATATCTTTAAGGGCATTACTACATTTTATGGTAAAATAATAATATTCAGTACTAGTTTTCAAATAATATTAAGTTTAATGAGATTAAACAATAGCAATAACACACACACTCTCTCCCTCTCTTACTTATGTTTGTTTTGTAGTATAAATAAATGATTTAACTTATAACTAATTTTCAAATATTAATATGATTGTTAAAAAAAATAGCGATTCCCAGTATTTTTATCCACTTGGAGGAAGGTGGGTGGGGGAGTAAATGGCAGTTTGATATATGAATTGGCGGAGGGGAAGGAGTCGAGTCTAGAAGTCTCTCGTTTTCTCTCTCTCTCTCTCTCCCCATTATTATTCGCTATGCCTCAGAAATAATTCATAATTTACTTTTGATGGTCAGATATATGATGTTGCCATTCAATGCTCTCTCTCTCTCTCTCTCTCTCTCTCTCTCTCTCTCTCTCTCTCTCTCTCTCTCTCTCTCTCTCTCTGTTATTGGCTGTAGGTATATATTTTTAATGGTAAAATGTTTAAGATGACTTTGAAATGATATTAATAATACATAACCTCAAAGATTAATACAGTAATAGGTTAGTAATTTTAGGTAAATTTGAAGTAGGATGTTATTTAAGGTATACATTTGGTATCTGAACTTTCAAGATAGGCAGTTATAAGCATTTTTTTTATGGTTCTAACTATTCAAGGGTTTTCATTATTCACGGGGGTGTTCTGGTACACATCCCCCGTGAATACGGGGGGAACACGTGTGTGTGTGTATATATATATATATATATATAATATATATATATATATATATATATATATATATATATATATATATATATATATATATATATATTATACAGTGGTCCCCTTTATTCGCTGGGGATACGTACCAGACCCCCCTGTGATAGTTAGAAACCCGCAAATGTTTGGAACCCCTATAAAAATGCTAAAAAAACAGCCTATTTTTGTTAGTTAAAACTCAAGAAAAACCACCTAAACATTTTCATACTTGGTTTTTTTTTAATAGTTTTATAACAAAAAGTGCATTTTTCTGATGAAATTGATAAAAAAAACCAGGAATTTGTGGATATTTTCTATAGAAAAATAGTGAATTTCCACGGAATAATGCGGGGTGGGAAACGTTCCCGAGAGAAATCCGCAAATGTGTGAGTCCACGAATCTGGAGAACTCGAATATGGGGGGTGGGGGCCCCACTGTATGTATATATATATATATATATATATATATATATATATATATATATATATAATATATATTCCTAGGAAGACAACAGTTTAAAAAACATGCTTCATTTATATGAAACGTTTCATATTGCTTCAATACATCATCAGTCTGCAAAAATTTTAAGTTTTTTTATAATAGCACAAATTATCACAAAAATCAGCTAAAATAAAATACTTTAAAACTTTAAAATAAAACATGAGCAAATGAGGAAGACTACCTATTCAAGGAAGGGAAAGAGCTAAGTGACCACAACAGTTCGTACATGCCCAAAAACGTACGAAAGGAAGGCGTACAAAAACCAAGGTTTGACTGTACCTTAGCTTTTATAAGAAAGCAGTTCGCTCTGGGTGATCGGGTGTTAATAGAACCATTTTTGGTGATAAAAGGGGTTGCACTGGGCAACAAACTTCAGTTGATCCATCCTGCATGTAAGAGACATAGGATATCGGTCTATACAGGTGTTAGTGGCATAACTGTTGGGATACCGGGTTTTTATTCCATATGAGGGTGTACATGCAACTGAGGTACATAAGGATACTGAGGTTAATATGGGCTATGGCAATACTGGTGATACTGGTGATATTTGTGATAATAATATGCGTTAATAATGTTGGCAATGTGATAACGGTGATATTGATAAAAATGGTGATACTGATACTAACGTTTGGGGTATGGTGATACCTAGATAAACATGGGTGACGTTCATGTGAATGTGGAACATGGGGTGAATAACAGTCACGGGGAGTGTTGCTATGTATGATGCTCGTACATTAAAAAGGGGAGGGGTTTTATCAAGAGGGGATGTTATTTTTAAACCCAGGTACAATGACTAAGGTGAAAGTCAGGATAACAGAAGTGAAAATGCCCAAAGAGGTGTGTACATTTGAGGGTACCGAAAAAACTAAAAGGGGTTATTTAGTGCAGTGTAGGTAAGCAAGGTATCAAACATAATTGTTACATGGATGGAATTGTTGAATTGTAATGATACAGTTTGGGAGTATCAGAAAAATACTTATGTGGTAGACCTCCAGGATTGGAGTGGGCATAGTGGTTCACTGGCTATTGTAGAGGGGAAAACTGAATTTTCAGAGGCAAAAATGCAAATAAGGAGGAAAATCTTTAGGGATCACTTAGCTAATGCAGATTACAAGGAGCATAAAGAAGCTTTAGCAAAGTTTTAGCTGAATTTGGGGATGTTGTGGCTTTAAAAGGGGATAAGTAAGGGCTGACTAAGGTGTTAGAAGGTAAGTTGAATCTACAAGAGGAGACCAAACCATCTTTATTTCTGTGTACCACATACCCTACAAAATCAGGGAACAGGTAGAGAAAGAGGTTAGTAAATGGGAGAAGGAAGGGATTATGAGACTTAAGTGTGTCCCTGTACAAACTTTCCCTTACTGGCAGTGCCTAGAAGGACGGTTCAGTCCGTTCTGTGTGGATTTCCGTAAACTGAATGAGAAAACAATTCCTGACAGTTATCTGGTGGCATGCATACTAGACCTTTTTGTGGAAAATTGGGAGAAGTAGGATATATTCTTCAACAGACCTTAAGCAGGGATTTTTGCAGATTCCTCTTAGTGAAGATAGTCAGGAATCTACTGCATTCTCATTGCCCAAGGGGCATTTTGAGTTTACATGGAGGCCTTTTGGTTTATCAGGTAGCCATGACTGTTACGAGGTTGGTGAAAACAGTTTGCATGGACTATGGGCATGAATATCTTTGTGTACATGGATGATATATTGACTGCAACAGATTTGATCAAGCATCACATGGAAGTGCTGAAGGAAGTCCTGAGGAGACTTAGACTACTGGATTTGAAAACTAAGTTAGCCAAGTGTGACTTCTTGAAGCAGCAGATTGCATGTCATATTTAAAGAGGGGGTGGAGTAAATGATGATAAAGTCAAAGCAACTGCCGATTTTCCTGTCCCTAAGACAAAGAAACAAGTTAGGTCATTCTTGAAGATGACGGGGTTCTTTAGACGATTTGTGAAAGGTTCTCTCTACTTTGGCAGCTCCCTTAACAGATGTGTTGCAGGAGGATATTCAATTTTCTTGGGGGGAGCTGCAACAGGAAGTTAAGGATGTATTAATGAATCCCCCAGTTCTGAAATTTCTGGATTTCAGCGAACCTTTAACACTAGTGACAGATGCCAGTCAGGAGGGTATAGTGCTCGCCTTACGCAGAAGTTTGAAGGGAAATCCCATCCAATAGGTTATTATAGCAAGAAATTTAAGACCAAAGGGTAGTAATGAAAAAAAAGGTTAATGGCTACCATAGATAAGGAAGCCTTTGCTGTGATATCAAGCTTGGTTCATTTTAATATGTAGCTAATGGGGAATAAAGTAGAAGTTTTTACAGACCACAAGGCATTATTAGATCTTTTTAATAAGTCAGATGTTGACTAAAAGAGCTCGATGGTTCCTAACAATCAGAGATTTTGATGCAAAGCTAAAATACAGTAGAGGGCATATATGTGCTATGTGATAGCAGATGCACTTAGTAGAAGTTTTTGAGAGATGGAAGTATTTCAGTTGGGGTTAGTTAACCGGTCAATTCTATACAGTGGGATATCAGTTCTCATAGAGCAAAAGGCAAGATGAGGATGAAATTTTGGTGGACACATAAGGTAAGTTGCCTTTTTCAGGTTTGGAATTAGAGGGTAATCTGTTGGTTAGGATAATTAAATATAAATTAAGGCCAAGTGAAAGTAAAGGGAATACGACACAGATCGTGATTCTGAAAGTCCTAATTCCAGTGGTCTTAGATGGCAAGTTTGGAAGTCCAAAATCTGGGGGTAGAAAAGATGTATAATGGGATGCGTAATAAATATATTTGGAAGAATATGTGGGAAGATGTGGAAAACTTTGTGAAAAAGTGTACAGTGTGCAACGCTTGCAAACCTGGAAATTAGGGTCATATCTGATACCAAGTAGACCTTTTCAGAAGGTGCACATGGGTATCTATGGGGATATTCTGAATTTCTTGAATCAAGGTCTATGCTACAAGTACTTCTTGGTGATAATAAATGAACTGTCAAGGGTAGTGGAAAATTTTCCCAATAAAGCATGAAACAGCAAAGTTGCTGAGGCATTTTTCAATAGTTTTATATAAATATATGAGGTACCTGTGGTTTTGTTGATTGATAAGGGTAGGGAATTTGTAAATAAAGACCTAGTTTGTATGGTGTTTTTATGTTGCATGGAACCAGTGGTTATTCAATGAGGGGACCAACGGCTTTATGTGACTTCCGAACCACATCGAGAGCGAACCTCTATCACCAGAAATACACACTGCTTACCCTTCAGTGGAATGCTCAAGGTGGCAGGCCAAGACCATAACGATCACACCACCGAGGCACTCAAATAAACAGGACCTTAGTGCGCCTGGCAGAAGTTATGGGGATCAGAAGGTAACAATCCTTCCATACAGGACCGGCAGCTAATGGATTATGTGAAACGAGCAAACTGAAAAGTGCTCGAAGCTCTCCAGAAAACTATTGGCGGGCAACAATAAGAACTGGGATAGATCTATAGATACTGTTTAGGCGTAACATTAATACTATGGTCAGGACTATTGAAATGTCTCCATGTGAAGCATTATTTGGTTGCCAAGCACAAGGCACATTTGATTTGTGCCTGAACCTTCTTGTGGAGGAGTGGGGAAACAACTACCATACACTATACTCGCACATCATGCAACTTTTGAAGACCTAATTTTGGAGCTAATTTTAAGGGGGTTGCATCATACATGAGATATAAAATTCATGCGTGTAATAATCACATTTAGTATCGTGTGATAAGATACAAAACCATAATGGATATGCCATCTTTTCCATGGATCTTTAAAAAAAATTTGCTTTACTTCAATGCATCCAATAATATTATATGTATTTTCATATTACTATTTGTTTGTATTATAGAATAAAAACAGCTATCAATGTTTTGGTTTAGAAATCAGCTGAGGGTGGTTGTGATTGCAAGTATAGTTTGTTTTGCTGTAGTGAACTCAAATCAGAGCAACTTTTCTTGCTTCTAGTTAGCGCAAATGAATCTCAAGATACTCTATTTATGTATATGGGACCAGGTTATTTTACGTTATACAAATACTAAGAGCATTATGTATGTATTTACCTTTTACTGGAGTGAAAAACAGTAAGATTAGTTCTTTCATGCCCGATAGTTTTGATTAAATTGTGTTTCTCTCAAATTTCGTTTACGGTCTTTGAGTTTAATGGTACTATACCGAAGTTTGTGAGTTTTTATCCACGTTGCCAATGCACGATAATAGTAGTTAGCAGCTCAACATTCTTTCCTCAACTTCAGCTAAAACTTGCAGATTAAATTTAGCAGTATATGCCCTTGCTGATCTTTTCTACATGGCGAATAAGGATATAAGCTAGTAATGTAAAAATGTATCAGTCCTATTCTCCTTAACGTCATTTGTAACATAACTATAGTAATTTTTACTATCGTACAATGGTTGAAATGCAAGCAAAAAGGCTGTTGTTATTGTATTTAGTTGTTCATAGTATGTAAATCAGCTGTTTCTGGCTGTACGCATTTTCAAAACAAATATATATTACTAATGATACTTTGGCATTCTCTTTTACTTTCTTACTAACAATACTTTTGGCATTCTCTATTACTTTCTTAAACTTAACTAGATGGGATAGATGAAAGATGGAGGAAAACGGGTTATCCTAACTAAAAATTGGAATAGATAAAGAGGAGAAAAAGAGGTTAGCCTATTGTTATTTGGTCTCGTAAATTTAACTTGCATGATGCG
This sequence comes from Macrobrachium nipponense, assembly GCF_015104395.2. Lineage (NCBI taxonomy): Eukaryota > Metazoa > Arthropoda > Malacostraca > Decapoda > Palaemonidae > Macrobrachium > Macrobrachium nipponense. The sequence continues at coordinate 136,918,680 of NC_061100.1, read as the reverse complement.
TGAGATATGTGATAAAATAATTTTTAAAGGGTGAAAATTTGCAGGTTGCACAATATACGATATCACGCGTTACACGAGTATATACTGTAAGTCATTAAAACTTTACGGGAAAAGGGAGTCATGCTTGTCTCAGCCGCAATCTTGAGTGGAAGACACGAGAAATGGTGGAGAAGAGCAATGTTAAAGAAGAGTTAAAAATTGCTGTTGGGGATAATGTCTTCTTTAAAGTTAATGTGATGAATGGAAATTAAATTATAAGTTTAGTTCCAAAATTTAATGATTCTTTTTAGGATTATTGAAAAAAAAGAGAGGAAACAGTTTTAAGTTTTGGATGAAAAAGACAGGTCTAAGTTTAGCATAATTAAAGATCAAGAAGACAGGAAAATGGTAAAAAAGGGGACACTGCGCAGTTATGCATTTTGAATTTTCTCTGTTTCACAAATGGATGATGAAATATGGAAGACAGAGATCTGTAGTGTTTTTAGTTTAGTTAATCAATCTTATTTTAACACTATATTTTTTCTTTACTATTTTCTTTTTGTGCGCAACTGCAGCAATTCGGCATATCTATCGGGATAATTGTTGTAATAATGGAAAACAGCGGATCCCCATATATTCGCGTTCTCAGGAACTCGCAGACTCATGCATTCACGGATTTCTCACGGGAACATTTCCCCAATTATTCACGGAAAAATTCATCTATCCATGGTATTTTTCTATGAGAAAAATCCACATTCCTTTTTTTTCTCAATTTGATCATAAAATGCACTTTTTGTGATAAAAACTATTAAAAACACAAGGTATAATAATTTTTAGTGAGTTTTTCTTGAGTTTTAGCTAACAAAATAGGGGTTTTATATATTTTTATGGGGGTATGGGGGTTCCGGGGGGGGGGGGGGGGGGGGGGGGGGGGGGTGTGTGTGTGTGTGGTGGGGGGGGGGGGGGGGGGGGCTGGTAAGCATCCCCTGCAAATACGGGGAGGGGGCCACTGTAATTTGGGAGAAATAATGGGGGAAAATAATGTGGAGTGGAAGCATTTGATTGGGGAGTTTTCTGGAGATAATAATGGGTGATATCCTTTGGTTTCTATGAGAAATACTATGGTGTTAGTACTAGGAATGAGGATAAAAGTTGTGTCACTATTTGATATTTAATGGTGCTGATTTTTGGTGTTGATTTTTGGTTGGTGTTGATTTTTTATGTTGATTTTTGGTGATCGGGGTTTATGAGCCAGTGGAGTGATTTTTGTAGTTTTTTGTTGTATTATGGTTTTTGGCAGTGGTACTCATTCATTGTGGTTTTATGGTTTCTGGTAGTTTGCAATTTTCTTTGGTATTATATTTTGGTGGTTCAGTGTATCTAGCCTGAGACAGGTGTTCATATTGGTGGTTATATAGTGGAGGTAGATATTTTTGGTAATATGTAGTGCTGATTAAAGGTTAGCTAGGATTTCCTTTTGAAGATAAATGAGGTTTTGTAGTATGAGTGAGGATTAATGAGGTTTTAGGAAGGATTTATTTTGAGGTTAATGACGACAATGCTGAGTGGTGTCTCAATTGTGCTATTGTTGATGTTTCATTTAGAGTTGGATACTCATAGGGTTTTTCTCATTCTGACATTTTGGATGAAGACGTTTTGTTGTGAGGAATCTAAAGGGGTTATATGTCGATTGATACTGATTTGTTTGTGGCAGTAATTTTTGTGTGATGCAAACTACATTTGGTAATGTGGGAAAGAGTATGGTATTATTATTTTCTATTAGGGTTTTTCTTTTTTACATAGGTTTTTTAAATGATGTGTTATTTTTAGAGAGGTGGTTTAATTTATTTAAGGATACATAACATACAAATGTGGGTGAAACTATAATTGCTGAAGATTAGTTGTATAAACATAACTAGGTTTTGTTGGTGTACTCATCAGATAGGGGTTAATTGTCGAGTTGTCAGTTAGAGATAAAAGCTTTTTCCCATATCTTTCTTTTTATATGGGGTCAGTGGATAGATACTGTTGTTTTAATGAAGAATTTAAGTTTTTAATAACTGTCTATGAGGTTTGGTGTGTATTAGTTCATGACAGATATGTGTGTGGAAGTAGGATTTGTTTCTAAAATGCATAGACTTGTCAAGGTGTCAGTTAGAACTTGTTCACGACGAAACACGGACACACGATAACTTTACAGGATTCCAAGACTCATATCGAGTGGTGACAACAAAAACAACTTTGGATCTACTGTGCCCAGATGTATGGTCTTCACCATAGGTAACAAGGTCACAGATTACTACAAGTACTGAAAATCTTTGATGGCTATTGTGGAGTCGTCTCAGGATAATTTCTTGGGCTAACCAGGATCCACGATATAAGTATCGTAGATTCAAGGCAGCTGCAGGAAGCACTCGCATGGGCCACAGAATATTCAAGTTCAGCAACAAATAGGAGGTACTTACGTTCCTCCATTGGAAGATGATGAATCTACAATTCATAAACAAGGATGTTTATGATACACCAACATGGGAACCATGAGGTGGTAAAAGTTCCGCATACACTGGAACAATTATGGTTCTTCCACTAGAGGATAATGGAGAGGACGATTTTTTTTCTTTGCAGAATGTTACACAGTTCCAGTGATCACTGTTATGGTGGCAATAATGGCAGTCACAATGTGTGTAGCCAGGGCCATCAACTTTGGATGTAACCGACAGGGTAGGAGAAAACCAACATTGTAAGTTGCCTGAATCATGTGGCAGGATAAACAACTGTGATAAAACTATATATCAGTGGCGGGTTCCTAGTATGCGCCAGGGGGCATCCTGGTAGTGGCTGAGGCATATTAAAAGGCCAACTGGAAAGGCAGTAGGTTTAAAATTAAAAATAGAGTTCAAAGGACCCTGTCACCAACAGATTGGAATGTGTAGCAGCACAGTCACAAGTACTTTGGGAAACTTTACGACATTAGCGAATTCCTCGGGTAACTAGGTGGAAACTTGAAACATTACCAAATCTCATGGGTGAGGGCGCGGATGCGCAAGTTGACCTGGTCGATCGGAAGTCATACGATCGTGACGTCAGAAAAATACAGTCATGTGTGTGTTCATACGTTAAACAGGGTGTGTTCGTGGGAAGTTCCACAAGAATTTAGCTATGTGTTTGTATGGCCATCTGTGTGTGTGCAACGTAATATTTGGGTAGTGATGGGGAAATGGATTATTAGACTGCAGTGATTACCAATGAGAAAAGCCGAAGAGGGCGCATAGAAGACTCATTGAGACGATGGATTCGGTTTTTCACCACAGAAAATGAATTCTGTAATTGACAATTTTGTTTGGGAAAATACTGATGGGTTTTTGACAAATGAGAATAGTGTGACATTTTTATTAATTAAGATGACTTAAGAGGTGTAGTTGTGTTTCAAGTTTTTGAATTTTTAAATAAATTTTTCCTTGGTTTTCATGTTAGTTCTTTTGGAGAAATAAAGACTGTTTTGTATCTTTGAATTTAGTTTTAGCCTTAGATCGATAACTGATTTAGCTGCAGAGTTGCCAGTCCTGGGTGGGTGCTAAGATAGGTTAAGTCACTAATTAATGATTTCTTGGCTTTTAATTTCTCTCTAACGCCGATTGGACGTATTAATAGTCGACATAAATTGTCTGTCGGGTGCCGACTGGACGTATTAAACGTCGCTAAAGTTTTTTTAAAAGTTTGTGGAAAAATACTTAATAGGCCTACCAGGCGAAAACTTTTGAATCACGCGCCTGGGGATGCTGGGAGCTCCCGGATAAGGCGTTGTTTTTGTTTTACAATCGTTATGCAGGCGCGCAAGCGCGAATTTCTTTCTTATCGCACAAAAAAGTATCAGTGACACATCTCAGAAATTATTTCGTCACTTTGACATAATTTTTGCACCATTTTAAATTAGCCGTTACATGGAGTATTATATATGAAAATGTGCGCAATTTCATGTAGAATACAACAAAAAAATACTCATAATTGTAGCTTTACTCAGTTTTGAAATATTTTCTATATAAATAACGATAAGTGCCAAAATTTCAACCTTCGGTCAAACTTTGACTCTACGGAAATGGTCGAAAAACGCAATTGTAAGCTAAAAATGATATTGTTATTTTACAATAAAGTTTTGTACATACTTACCTGGCAGACATATACTTAGCTTACGTCTCTGACGTCACGACAGAATTCAAAACTCGCGGCTAACGCGACAGGTAGGTCAGGTGATCTACCTTACCCGCCCGCTGGGAAGCAGGTGTAAGAACCAACATACCTTTCTTGCCAGATTTTTTCTCTCTTATACCTGTCTCCTGAGGGGAGGCTGGGCGGGCCGGGACCATCAATCGTATATGTCTGCCAGGTAAAGTATGTACAAACTTTATTGTAAAATAACAATATAATTTTGTACATGAACTTTCCTGTCAGACCATATACTTAGCTGATTGACACCCTTGGTGGAGGGTACAAGACAGAAAATAACAAAGAAAAGGTAAAACAACACCTGTTGTAGGATAAAAATAACCTTGGTTCTTACCTGTTTAGGCTGAAGACTTCATAGATACTGTCTATTAGTCTGCATAGCCATAAGAGCTACAGCGAGGGCGTGACCTACAGCTGAAAAGACTCTTTGGGTCTACTAACTGGGACTTGATATCCAGCTTACTTAGTAGAATCCAAGTCGGATCATGTCAATGGGGGTTCGCCCTCTTCTATGACAGAACCTGTTCCACTACCAACCGCAGGGAGCTTCAAAACTAAATCCGATCACCTAACCAAACTAAAGTTATTAGTATTACGAAACGAAAAAAGATGCCTACCTGCATCATTTTTCATGCAACCATATGAAACTCAAATAACAAAAACAAGGGAAAAAACTACTAAGGATATGTTCCAGCTCCCTGCCCCAGCACCGAATCCGCCGATACGTACGGGCCTAAAGCGAAGCACTCGTCATACGTAATACTGACGTCTTTTAGGTAGTGGTTGGCGAATACTGAATTACATCTCCAGAATGTAGTTTTCATCAGATTCTGAAGAGACATATCTTATTAAAGGCCAAGGAAGTGGCAATTGCTCTCACTTCATGAGCCTTGACTTTAGGAGCTTGAAATGTTCTTCATTACAAGATCTATGTGCTTCTTTCACAAGACTTCTAATGAAGAAAGACAGCGCATTTTTTGACAATGGTCTGCTGGGGTCCTTTACAGAGCACCAAATTCTGTCCTCAATGCCCTTAAGGGTTTTCTTCTTCTGAAGGTAGTATTTTCTTTAAAATCCTAACAGGGCAAAGAGTTCTTTCAGGTTCTTCCCCTACTAGGACAGATAATCCACGAACCTCAAAGCTCCTGGCCAAGGATTTGAGGGGTTCTCATTCTTTGCTAAAAACGAAGGAAGGAAGGAACAAACCACGGAATCTCCTTTGAAACCTACCCTTCCTTCTAGGGCATGAATTTCACTAACCCTTTTAGCGGATGCTAAAGCCATGAGAAAGAGAGCTTTCCTCGTAAGATCTTTGAAGGAGGCTAAATGTGGTGGTTCAAACCTAGAGGACCTCAGGAAACGAAGAATCACGTCCAGATTCCAAACTTGGAACTTCGTTCGAAGTTTTCTTGGAAGTTTCAAAAGATCTTAATAGATCATGAAGATCTTTGTTATTCGAAAGATCTAAATTCCTATGTCTGAACACAGCAGCCAGCATGCTCCGGTATCCTTTGATAGTAGATACTGCCAAACCACATTTTTCTCTGAGGAAAACTAGGAAATCTGCTATCTGAGTCACAGAGGTACTGGAAGAGGAAAACTTCTGGTTCCTGCCACCACTGGCGAAAGACGTCCCACTTCGACTGGTAGACTTTAAGGGTCGAAGGTCTTCTAGCTGAGGCGATAGCCTTAGCAGCTTTTGTCGAAAACCCCTTCGCTCTGACAAGACTTTTGACAGTCGAAAGCCAGTCAGATTGAGAGCGGGGAGGTTTCTGTGATACCTGTCGAAGTGGGGTTGTTTGAGCAAATCTTGTCTTTGTGGAAGTGCTCTTGGAAAGTCCACCAACCATTCCAGTACCTCTGTGAACCAATCTTGGGCAGGCCAGAACGGAGCTACTAGCGTCATTCTTGTCATCTCCGAGATAGCAAATTTCTTGAGGGTTTGTCCCAGTACTTTGAAGGGGGGAAAGGCGTAGACGTCTAGACCCTGTCCAATCTAGGAGAAACGCATCCACTGATACTGCTCCTGGGTCTGAGATCGGGGAGCAGTAAAGTTCGATTCTTGCGTTCCTTGCTGTTGCAAAGAGGTCGATGTGAGGGCATACCTCTGAGTGGAGGTCCACTCGGAAGGCAGGAGTTTGATTCTTCCTGCTCAGGAGATCGGCCCTGACGTTCCTTTCTCCCTGGTACGAATCTGGTGAGAAGACTGATCTTCCTTGTTTGAGACCACAGCAGAAGATCCCTTGCTGTTTCGTACAGGGAGAAGGAGTGCGTCCCCCCCTGTTTTTTGATGTACGCCAAGGCTCGTTGTGTTGTCCGAAATTGACCTGCACTACTGCATTTCGGACGTGGGGCTCGAAGGCTTTCAATGCCATCCAGACTGCCATCAACTCTTTCTTGTTGATGTGCCAGGACACCTGATCCCCTTCCAGGTGCCTGACACTTCTCTTGTCCCGAGCGTCGCTCCCCAACCTGCTTCCGATGCATCGGAAAACAACACATGGTTGGGGTTTGGCATGTAAAGAGACATTCCTTCCACAAAACAAAGTGGGTTGTTCCACCACCGAAGGTCTCTCTTGATTCCCTTGAGATCTTGAAGGAGAACTCCAGATCTAGGGAGAGACGCCTCCAGTTTCTGGTATAGGAAGAACTGTAGAGGCCTGAGATGCAACCTTCCTAGAGAAACGAATTGCTCCAACGAGGAGAGTGTCCCAGCAGACTCATCCACTCCCTCGCTGTGCATGCATCTTTCTCTAGGAAGGTCGTTATTTTCTCGTAGCAATGAGCTATCCTCTCTGGCGACGGAAAAAGCCCGAAAAGCCAGAGAAGCTATCCGAATCCCCAGATAGATCCGCTCTTGACTGGGGATTAATTGAGACTTCTGGAAGTTCACCAGAAGTCCCAGAGAACTTGCCAATGTAAGGGTCTTTTGAAGGTCCTCCAGACATCTTTCTTGAGACTCTGCTCTGATTAACCAGTCGTCGAGATAAAGCGACACCCTCACTCCCTCCAAATGTAGCCACTGCGCCACGTTTTTCATTAACCCTGTGAAAACTTGGGGTGCAGTAGATAGGCCGAAGCACAAGGCTTTGAATTGGAAGATGTTTCCTCCCATCATGAATCGTAGATACTTCCGTGAAGAAGGATGGATCGGCACATGAAAGTAAGCGTCCTGAAGGTCTAGAGACACCATGCAGTCCCCTGGACGAAGAGCGCTAAACACTGAGGATGTTGTCTCCATGGCGAATTCCTCCTTCTTTTCCACAAAGACGTTCAGGGCGCTTACATCCAAAACCGGTCTCCATCCTCCTGAGTTCTTCGGAACTAGGAATGTCTGTTGTAAAAGCCCGCAGAGCGGGGATCTTTCACTAGTTCTATAGCCTCTTCTCTAGCATGAGATCTACTGCTAGAGAAAAGGCTTGATTCATGATGGGGTCCTTGTACTTGGCCACCAACTCCTCGGAGTTGTCGTCAATGGTGGTCTTGACGAGAAGGGAATGAGGTATCCTTTGCTGACAATCGATAGGACCAATTGTCTGCCCCTTTGTGGGCCCAGACGTCGGCAAAATTTTTCAGTAGTCTGGCACCCACTGATGTCTGGAGTCCTTGATCGCTATTTCTTCCTTTTGACTGACCTAGAGGTTTTACCTCTCTTAAAAGGTCTAGTTCCTCTGGTTGAAGAACCTCTAACAGCGGGTCCTCCTCGAAAGGGCTCCTGCCTCAGAGGAGTCTCTTTCTTGGCCTTGGGTTGGAAGACAGAGCGAGGTTCCTTAGGCCGCCTGGGCTAACATGTCCTGAGTAGCCTTAGCTGAAAGGGCACTCGAGACATCTTAAATAATTTTCTTGGGGAAACAGAAGAGGAGAGAGCTGAGCATACATAAGCGAGGCCCTTTGTGCATGTGAAACTGCCTTAGTGAGAAACGAACAGTAGACAGACCGCTTCTTAATAACTCCAGCTCCAAACAGTGAGGAGACTTCACTCGATCCGTCTCTCACTGCTTTGTCCATGCAAGTGAGGACGCAGTTAAGATCTTCAGGAGACAGTGAATCAGGGGTCTGGGTCTTATTAGCCAGAACTCCTAAAGACCAATCAAGGAAGTTGAAAACTTCCAGGACTCGGAACATTCCCTTCAGTAGGTGGTCAAGTTCGTTCATCCCCACGTAGTCTTGGCGGACAAGAGGGCGGAACGACGAGCAGAATCCACCAATGAAGAGAAGTCCGAGTCCGCAGATGAAGGGAGAGCGAGGCCATAAAGGTTCGCCCGATTCGTACCAGAATCCCAATCTGCCAGTCAGTTTAGAACGGAGGGAAAGAAAAAACAAAAAAAACAGTCTTCCCTTTCTCTTCCTTAGAAAGGAGCCATTCCCAAAACCTCTAAGCGCCTTCTTCATGGAAACAGTAGGTTTCATCCTTACACAAGACGAAACCTTCGACGTCTTCGAAGTGGAGAATAACGAAAGAGGAGAAGGAGGAGCCACAGGAGAAAGGATATCTCCGAACTCTTGCAGGAGCAAATCTTGTCAACCTCTATAGGAGGAAACAGGAGTCTTTTGGTCCTTCTTCTTCTGAGGGATCCTGTTCTTCCTGAGCTGAAGAACCCTCATGATCCTTAGAGGCGCGACTATTCTTAAAAGAGTCTCTAGAGGAAGTAAGACGTATACGTCTTGGAGACAAAGCTTCAGAAACGTGCCTACTTGCAACATCCTTCTTGTCTGGAGGAGTGCGTTTTCCAGATTCTTGGAGTCTAACAGGAGTAAGACGGCTGTCAGGAGCAGAGCGCCTGTTTGAAGAAGAAACTTCTATCCAGGACTCTTGGCGCCCTATCAAAAGGAGAGCGGCTACCAGGCGAACAGCGCCTGCCATACGAGAAGCGGCTACCAGGCTCTTGGCGCCTGAAACCGAGGCGAGAGGATCTCTGGCGACGAGCGCCTACAAGGGGAGAAGCGCCTGCTAGGATCTCGGCGCCTGACTCGAGGAGAGTGAAAGTCAGGAGAAGAGCGCCCTGCCAGGGAAAGAAAGCGCATAACAAAGCTCTTGACGCCTGTCCAGCGAAGAGCGCCTGTCCGATTTAGGGCGCTTGTCAACAGGAGAGTGGAGGCGAGACGAGGAGCGGCTACGAGGTGAGTAGCGGCTACGAGGTGAGTAGCGCCTACTAGGCAATTGGCGCCTATCAAGGGGAGCGATCCTGTCTCGAGAAGAGCGTCTGTAGGGTGAAGATCTCCTACGAGCAGTCTGCTCCTTGTCCGAAGGAGAAACCTGTCTGTCAGGCGAATGGCGCTTGGACGCAGATGGGATCTTGTCCGAAGCAGAAAGTCTCCATGCGAGAATCCGAACGCACAGGTGAGCCGCTTCCGTCGAATAGCGAGAGTCAGGAGAGGGGAGCCTGGACTTCTTTACAGGAAGCGAGACGTCCTTCCTACGACGAGACGACACGCAAAGAGAAGTCCAGCCAGAGCCGAAATCTGCGCCTGAAGGTTAGCCAACACCCTTGCAGGAGAATTCACAAACTCTTGAACAGGTGACAGAGGGCTCGATCTCTGCTCGGGGAACGATACTCTGAGATCTCTTACGTTTCTTCGCTTCCACCTCAGGCTCTTCCGAAAAAAAACTTCAGGCTGGATGGACGGGCGCAGGGAGCGTTCCAGGCTCTCTTTGAAGGGCACGAGGCTTCCGAAGAGCTCCATCCTCGTTTAGGAGAAGGCGAAGGCGAGACGAGAAGCATTGGCGCAATATTTCTCTCTTGGAGCGATCCAAGGTAGCCTGGGAACGATCAACAGGAGCTACCGAGGGATGCCTGACCGGTGGGGATGCTCCCTAACCTTCCCTGCGGCTTTGACTTTCCTCCTCCACTGGGACTGGGAGTCTGGAAGAGGTCTAGGCCTGGAAGCATTAGGGAGCCGATCAGACGTACCTCCACTGCACTGGGTTCACTGCACAAATCACTATTGGAATCACTTTTACCTTCTAATTGTTTGAATTTCCTCTCCATACTGCGAATGGTGGCTTTCATGGAGGCCACTTCCGAAGGCGCATCTTCGGCTTCGGTGCAGGGAGCAGGAGCTGAAACTGACAAAGGAGCTACTTCTAAAATAGGATTATCTATATCCAACTCGCTAAAATAAACCGAGATCTACTACTGCTCTAGAAGAAGCTTTCCTAACTTTATCCTTTTCAAGCTTCCTCAAGTAGGAAGACAAAGACTTCCATTCATCCTCATTCAGCTTTCACATTCATTACAAGGATTATTAAAGGTGCATTCATTCCCTCTACACTTCAAACGTACCGTGTGAGGGTCTACCGCAGCTTTCGTAGCCTCACCTTACACTCAGTCATACAACAAACTCTAAACATAGCAGTTTTCTTAGTATCAACATCAGACATCATGAATCCAAGAAAAATCCAAAGAAAGTCAAATAACTGTCCACAAATCGCGAATGCCAGGCCGAAAAGATCGGGTACTTCACCAAAAGTCCAAAGAAAGAAACAATCCAGGGCGAAAAACGAGAAAAGAATCCAACTGTCAAGAGGTACCGACAACAGGTGTGGTCGACACCGACGACAGAAAAAATCTGACAAGAAAGGTATGTTGGTTCTTACACCCGCTTCCCAGCGGCGGGTAAGGTAGATCACCTGACCTACCTGTCGCGTTAGCCGCGAGTTGAATTCTGCGTGACGTCAGAGACGTAAGCTAAGTATATGTCTGACAGGAAAGTTCATGTACAAAACTCTTATATTCTAGTAATATTCAATCATTTACCTTCATTTTGCAACAAATTGGACGTCTCTAGCACAATATTTTGATTTATGGTGGATTTATGAAAAAAAACTTTTTTCTTACGTCCGTGCGGTAACTCTTCTGATAAATTTTTTTCGTGCGATTGTCGTAATGTTTGCACCATTTTAAATTAGCCGTTACATAAAGTTTTATATATAGAAATGTGTGCATTTCATGCACAATACAACTCAAAACAACCCATGGTTGTAGCTTTTATCAGTTTTGAAATATTTTCATATAAATAACGATGTGCCAAATTTCAACCTTCGGTCAACTTTGACTCTACCGAAATGGTCGAAAAAACGCAATTGTAAGCTAAAACTCTTACATTCTAGTAATATTTAATAATTTACCTTCATTTTGCAACAAATTGGAAGTTCCTAGCACAATATTTAGATTTATGGTGAATTTATGGAAAAAAAAAAAAAAAAAAAAAAAAAAAAAAAAAAAAAAAAATCAAAAAAAAAAAAAAAAAAAAAAAAAATCCCTACGTCCGCGTGTTAACTCTTCCGAAAAAAATCAGACATTTTTGGGGCGATTGTCCGTAATGTTTGCACCATTTTAAATTAGCGTTACAAAGTATTATTATATGAAAATGTGCACCAATTTCATGTAGAATACATAAAAAATAATTGAAGGTTGTAGCTTTTCTCATTTTCGAAATATTTGCATATAAATCACGATACTAGAAAAAAAAACCACGTTCGGTTCAACTTTGACTCTACCGAAATATAGTCGAAAAACACAATTGTAAGCTAAAACTCTTACAGTCTAGTAATATCAGTCATTTATTTTCATTTTGAAACAAATTCGAAGTCCCTAGCAAACAATATTTAGATTTATGGTGAATTAAAAAAAAAAAAAACTTTCCTTCCCTCCGCGCGCAGATTCTCTGCCACAAATCTCCGAAATGCTATTTGTCACATTCTCTAATATTTGCTCCTTTCATTTAGGCGTTTCATAGAGTTTTATTTATGAAAATGTGCACAATTTCATGTAGAATGAAATGTGCATTTATTCATGTAGAATACAACAAAAAATAATTGAAGGTTGTAAATTTTCTAATTTTCGAAATATTTGCATATAAAGAAAATATATAAAAAAAATTCTACATTCGGTCAACTTTAACTCGTTCGAAATGGTCGAAAACTGCAATTGTAAGCTAAAATCTTACAGTATAGTAATATTCAATCATTTATCTTAATTTTGAAACAAATTGGGAGTCTCAAGAACAATATTTAGATTTATGGTGAATTTAAAAAAAAAACATTTTTTTTACGTTCGCGCATTACGAAATTCATGCATCATTTTGTGATAATTTTTCTCTGTGTTGCTTTGATTGTTTTACATGTGTTATACACCAAAATGATTTCAATTTAGTGTACAATACAATGAAAAAAAATTAACTCGTTAGCTTTAACCGTTTTTCTCACAGCGCGATTTGTGAATACAATTATATATGAAATTTTGTTTTGCGCTATCATATACGCATTATTTATATATTTTTTTTTTCATTCTGATGGTTGCATACTAAACTTCAGGCAATGACAAAAAAAAGGAGCCAAAAATTAACTCTTAATCTTGAAAAAAAAACTAAGCGCGCTGGGATTTTTTTGAAAAAATATTTTTTCCGCTTCGGCGCTCACTCCGAGACCCCTTCAGCAATAAGGGAGACGTAAGAGGGTTAATTAGAACAGGGTCCATTAGATCCTCTAACATATAGGTAGATATGCATGTTTCATACAAGTCACTGTGAGTTGTTCTTGTTAATTAGCTACATCCAGAAGGTATCAATGCATTTGGCAACAAAGACCATTTTCCCATCTGTTTTACATTTATGGGTGATCAACGGCTTGTTTGAATTATTTGTGGGTGTCTGCAATACACAGTGAGTTACCACAAGCACATGGCTTTGCAGGCGCAGTTAGCTTTGTGTGCATTATCAGTATGGCCCCTTCTTGTGTAAAGAGGGCGAGGAAGGTGTTGACCCTTCAACAGAAACTACAAATTCTTGAGAGAACTGAGGAAAATTGGTGGATGGCACGTCATGAATCAGTACAGCATTGCAAGGTCAACCTTCCATGATATCCCAACTTCCCAGGACAATCTTTGGGAATGTCTAGGAATCATGCCCCCAAGAGGATGTCCTAGCAATCATGCCCCCAAGATCATGGCAAAAGGCTGACATGATCTGCTTTTCAGTGAATTTGGTAGTTGGCAAGCAAGCTGGCAGTGCTGAATTGATGGCAGCACCTATGAAGTTCGCGGAGGCTGCATGGGGTTGAAGACTTTAAGGCATCCGAAGGTTGACCATTTCAACTGAAGATTTGGCATGGGGTTTTCTAATGAGAAGACTCCTGTGAAGCTTTCGATCCTTCCGAGGAGGAAATGAAGTTTTTTAGCTAATGGAAATTCCCATTGTTGATATTGATGTGCCAGGTTCATCCAGTGAGGAATCTGATGTCTATTTGCTGCCTCTTGATGAACAGGATCTTCTACACAATAATTACAGGACCTTGATGATAAAGAGGAGGAGGAGGAGGAGGAGGAGGAGGAGGAGGAGGAGGAGGAGGAGGAGGAGGAGGAGGAGGAGGAGGAGGAGGAGGAGGAGGAGGAGGAGGAGGAGGAAGCTTTAAGCCTGGCCTACGTGTGTACTGTATATACTCGTGTATCATGTGACTTGTGAAGACCTAATTTGGAGCTAATTTTATGGGGTAGCATCACACACGAAATATAAAATTAGAGTATGTAATAATCATATATTAGTACTGTATGATAAAAATACAAACATAATGAATAGCATCTTTTCCAAGGATCTTTTTATAAAGTTATGCTTTACTTCACTGCATCCAATAATATATTTATTTTTCATATTACTATTTTTTTGTATTATAAAATACAAATATAGCAACCAATGTTTTGGTTGGGAAATCAGCTGAGGGTGATTGCAAGGTATGTCTGAACTCAAATCAGAGCGACTTTCTTGCTTCTAGTTAGTGCAAGTGAATCTCAAAGATATTTTATTATATGGGACAAGGTTATTTTACATTATACGAAGTGTTTTCAAGTCAAATATCACTTAAATATGTATCGTTTGTGAACGAAATTTAGTTCTTTTATGCTAGTAGATAGCGCTGAGGGTTTTAAGTTTACTGTGTAAACAAAAAATCAACAGATTCCGTACATTATTTTTTCACTTGATCTCATCAGAATACTATGAGCTTTATGTATTTATCTTTTATTGCAGTGAAAACAGTGAAATGTGTTCTTTCATGCCAATAGTTTGATTAAAACACATTTCTCTCAAAATTTTGTTTACGGTTGCCTTTGATAGTACTATTACCAAAGTTAGCGAGCTTTATACCAAGTTGCCGATGCACGATAATAGTTGTTAGCAATCAACATTTTTCCTCAGTTCAGCTAAAAACTTACAGGTTAAATTTAGCAGTACGTATATGCCCTTGTTGATCTTTTCTCCATAGCAATAAGGAAATAGTAATGTAAGAATATATCATCCTATTCTCCTTAACGTCATTGTAACATAACTCTGGTAATTTTTTACCATTATATGATGGTTGAAATCTAAGCAAAAAAACACTGTTGTTATCGGATTAGGTTGTTCATAGCAAATCAGCTGTTTCTGGCTGTATGCGTTTACACAACAAATATAACATTACAAACAATACTTTTGGCCATTTTTTGCTAAACAAACCTAGGTCCTTTACAATAGGAATTACTTAAGGCGAAACCTGGACGCGGTCACTGAACTTTCAAACAAGGCAGTGGGTAGTTAACTACCGTTCGGTCGTCGTTGGCTATCCCAAGACCGGGATGAGTGTTCACTTTACTTTCGGCCCAGGTAAACAGATTGAGGGGTAGCATGAGGTGGGCAGTATGTGTAAAGGACCTAGGTTTGTATAGTTAGGAAAAATACAATTTACTTTTAAATTGTGACTTGTTCCTAAATGGCATACAAACTGTCAGTCCTTTACAATAGGAAGACGCGTGATTGGTGGAAAGAATCTGAGTGAGCTTCTGAACCGACTGGAGTTCAGCCTACCTGAGCCCTCCCCCTCCCCCGTCTTCAGAGCAAGGAAGAGGAACCCGTCATGACCTCTGATCGGAGTTAGAACTACGAAATCAGATGGTAACGTTCTACGTGTAGTTGAGACAGCAGGTTGTGCCACGAGGGGATCTCTCTCGGTGCCTTGGCAAGAAGAGCCAGAAGGTCAGGATACCAAATGGCCTGAGGTCATTTGGGTGTCACCAGTATCATTTCAGATTCTGCGTGATCTGCACCCTGTTGAGCACGGTGCGGATCAGACAGAACGGGGGAAAGGCGTATGCTTCCAGGTAGTCCCAAGGATACTGGAATGCATCTTCTGCTGCTGCCCATGGGTCCGGTACAGCTGAGCAGATCATCCACCTTCCTGTTCGTACCAGTTGGCGAACAAGTCTATGCCTGGATGCCCCCATAGGCTGAAGAGCCTTTCCGTTAACGTCTCATGTCCTGCTGTAGGGACCACTCTGTTCCTACCACCTGATTCTGGTGGCTGAGCTTGTCTGCCACTAAATTCCTCTTGCCCGGAATGTACCTGGCTGACAGGCTCCACTGCGTCAGCCAAGGCCCACTCGTGCACCTGCATTGTCAACCCGTGGAGCTCGAAGGGAGGCAAAAAAGTCCCCCCCTTTTGTGGGCTTTTTTTTGTTGATATATGCCACTACCGTGGTAGTTGACGCTTATCAACACCACAGTGTGCCCATCACTCGTTCCTGAAACTCTTGGAGAGCCAGGAAGGCTGCCTTGAATTTGAGAACACTGATGCGAAGGTGCTTGTCGTGATCGTTCCACACTCCTGCAGTCAGCAACTCCTCCAGGTGTGCACCCCACAACCTCTTGTTCGATGCATCCCCCGAGAATAGGAGCATGTCTGGAGGGGGAGTGGTCAGATCCATTCTACTATGAGGTTCCTGTCGTCCAGCCACCAATCCAGATCCTGCTTTACCTCCCGTGAGAGAGGAACAAGGAGGGACTGAGGATCTGTGACTGGGACCAAATGTGAGTCTCCACTGAAGAGACCGCAAGTGCAGCCATCCGTGAGGGACTATCTTTTCCAAGGACGATAGGTGACTGATCACGACTAGCCAAAGCCAGGCAAGTTGCTCCTGTCTTGAAAGGAACCGCTGCGCTAACCTCTTTTGAACTTGCTGATATGAGAGTACGAGGGGAAGACCTTGCTGCTACCATATCTATCAGCATGCCCAGATACACGCCTCCTCTGCTTGGGTTTAAAGATCTAACTTCTCCAAGTTTATCAGGATCCAAAGATTCCAACAAAACTCGAGGAGTCGATCCCTGTCCTGTAGTAACTGTGAGTGGGAGCTTGCCAGGACCAGCCAAATGTCAAGATACCTCAAGAGATGTATCCCGTTCAAATATGCCCAAGCTGAAACCAAGGGTGAAACACTCTTGTGAACTCCTGGGGCGCGGTCAACAGTCCGAAGCATAGAGCCTTGAAACTGGTAGATTGTCTCTCCAAGGACGAAGTGGACCGGTACTTGCGGGAAGACCTGTGGTTGGGTATTTGAAAATACGCATCCTTCAGGTCCACCATAAAAGCAGAAGTTCATTCTCCTGATGAAATCCACCCACTGAAAGAGCTGTTTCCAATCTTGAACCTAGTCTGGCGAAAGAATCGGTTCATGGTAGAGAGGTCCATGACTGGTCTCCAGCCCCCGGAAGCCTTCTCTAAGAGAAAGACTCGGATGTACAACCCCGGAGACCCCGTCGTCTGACATGACTTCTCTAGCGCTCTTCTCCAACAATGCTTGCACTTCCTGCAGCAATGCCTGGTGTCTAACAGATCCCACTTCGTAGGATCGAAGTCTGGCCGATGGTTGGTGAGGGGGTGGCGGAAGGCTCTTAAGAGGAGTACATAGCCCTCTCAAAGGACATCCACTACCCAGGTCTCTGCTACGTATTTGTTGCCCAATGGCTCGATAGCCACCCCACCCCACCAGTGGCCACAGCTGGGAGGGGAAGGTGGCGGCCCTAGCGTTTCCTCTTGGTTTTCTTCTTCCCTTTCCTTTCTCGTCCTGACTGGAAATCAGTCTGAAAAGGACGGGAAGTCTTGGCCTTTGGAGCGGAAGAAGAAGGCTGGTTCATTCCTCCGGTTCCCTTCGAAGCAGAAGCTTTCTTAGGAACCCAGGAAGTGCTAGCCTGACTCGAAGGTCTGGCCACAGCAGGATATGCGAAGGCGCAGAAGCTTTCGCTACTGCCTTTGGACAAGCGGTCCCTTATCCTTGTCCCCGTCACTTGTCCACCGCAGCATCTACATGCTCTTTATCAAAGAGAGAGGCAGGAACCCAACAACGGTCCATTTCGTAAGGCCAAGACTGACTTGGAGCTGAGGGACCTGGATACTCGGGACCGAGGGGCAGCGTTGCGCCCTCCAAGCACCAGGTTTGCCCACAGGTTTGGGTAGTCTGGTGAGCCAGGCAGGTGATTGCCCTACCCCAAGACTGGCACAGTCTCCCGAAAGCCGAGTCTTCCCCTGGGGTGATGGCCCCAGAAGAAGAGTGACTTTGGACACTGTGAAAGACCACAGTCCAACCAGGAGACTGCTCGAAGACCTGTCGTGGCAGTGCCTTCCAATATCGCTGCCTCCGCTGCGAGAGCGAGATGTTCTCTGCAGTTAGGTGTTGCAGTGGAACAGACCTAGACCGAGGTGAATCAGGTCCAGGTCAACTGCTTAGTCAGTAGAAGCCTATCTGATGGCGGGTAGAAGTGCCTCTGCGAGGTAGGGAGGAGGAGGAAGCAGCTGGTCCGAACAAGCTGGATCTAAGGGAATTCTCCTGTCTGGAGACAAGATCATTCGCCTGACCCAGCAAGCCGTTGGCCAACGTCGACCACGGAAGTCCTGTTTGAAGTCTTTGGTTCCTTCTTGGGACCCAGAAGGATTTGAGGCAAGAGGGACAATCTCCTGAAGAGGATGTCAAGGCTGCTTCCCCACCCCGAGATCGTTGTGCTGACGGATCAGCGCAACAATCTCTGCATTTCGGGATGTCCAAATCCCTTGGTAAGCCCAAAGTCTTCCTAATCTGCTCCTCTGTCGAGAGGAACCGAGCCAGAACCCTTCGATCCATACTCGACAACTTTGGTGTACAATCGTTAGGGTTCTAAGACTCCAGGGACATAGGCCGCTGTTGTTGAATCCCCTGGAGAGACCTCCACGGAGTTCCTACCATTCACCTTGCCCCTCCCTGTGTATCCCGAGGAAGTAGAGGGTGACAAGGGTGTGTCTAGGAGACTGCGATCGTCCCCCTCACGACACATCCTAGTGCTCTTCGGGGCCGAAGTCCCTGATGAAGAGGAATGAACAGGGGACCTCTCTTCGTCTCTTCCATTGCTCCCTCCAAGGGAGAGGTGAAATGGCCTTGGCCCCTGATGAAGAACCACACTTGGTCTTTGCAGGAGGGTGGAGCTGCGGCTTGATTCCCTTCTCTCTTCATGCCACTGCCAGTGGATGTGCTGGCCCCCTTGGAAGGCACACACTTGGAAGCACTAGCGAACGAGACCCCAACACAGCTGTGGTTCCTCCGGCAGCGACATTGGAACCCGGAGTTGAAGTGTGAACCAGTCCATTCTCCAGAGGCTGCCGAGGCTCTGTTCCTTTGAAGGCGGAGCCTCGGTTCCCTTTCCTGAAGGAGAGGGAGAGCCGACAAGAGAGCCAACTGCTTTCCTCCAGGAGGAGGAATGCAGACCCTTAAAAGTTTTGGAGCAAGACTTCTTAGGGGGGGGAAATGACCTTCTCCATCTTGGGTTAAGCAACCTTTGGAGGAGAAGAAGAGGAGGAGGCAGACGAAGAATAGGACGAAGATGACGACAAAGACAAATCAGAAGAGGAAGGCGGCGACACCTTCCTAGCTCTCTTCCTCCTTGACTTCTTCAACAACTTCTGCAGGAAACGAGACGAGGGTGTATCAGACAACATCGGAGATGCCAGGCTCATGTACAGGGGCAGTGGTCTCGCTGGGGATAGGTCCGGGACCAGGCTTAGGAATAGGAACAGCAGCCAGTCCGGGAACTACAGCAGGGCCGGCCAGCAGGCACGAGAGAGAGAGAGAGAGATAGAGAGAGAGAGAGAGAGACGAATGAGAGAGAGAGAGAGAGAGAGAGAGAGAAGCTGTGTGGGGTTAGCTCCCCTGTAGCAGGTCCCATCCTCAGCAGGGCCAGCATTGCTCTCACGTCTGGTGACATCAAGGGGAGGCAGGGACCCAGGGGGCGGCATGGGAAGGCAAAGGAAGGCAGCTGATGCCCGCAACCCATGGAAGCAGCGATGTTCTTAGGATGATGAGACTAGACCAGGTGCGGAGGAGCCGAGTAGGCGGGCTGGGTCACAGTAGAGGTGGTAGGGGGTAGAGACCGAATGGGTGGCAGCACGGGTTGGGGTATGGTTAAGGTGCGCAAGCAGCGCTGGGACTGATGAGGATCCCTGCGAGGCCCTGGGAAGTCCAAAGCTTGGTCTAACCCGGGCACAACACCTGCAGAAGGAATAGTCGGGTTAATTGGAGGGGTCCAGCCTTGATCCGAAGGAGGGCCATCAGGACAAAGATAGATCCCCAAAAGGGCACTGCTCAGAGCTGCCGTTAAAGCTCCTCCCACCCCTTTCCCCCCGACTTGTCGGAAAGGCAAGAGGAGAGAGAAGCTTCCCCCTGGAGGGATAGCAGCGAGCATAGGACGATTACAGGGGGACAAGAACAAGGCTGAAGGGTCTAGTACAGGAGTGAAAAGGGGCGAAACGCTCCCCGCCAAGGTTTTGGTCTTTGACATACGCCTCCTGCCCGCGAACTTCTCCCACTGAGCAGTAGACCACGAGCAACACTCCGTAAAAGTTACTACACCATCACAGTCAACTCCTTGGCACAAAGCACACACCGTATGAGGGTCTACTTCGACTGAGGATCGAATCCTATCACACTTCTTGTTGTCTAACCCGGGCAACGACTGAAGGAGGTAGACGGCAACAAGGGCTGTATATATAGGGATTGCTGAGAATCCATTGGAAAGCTCATGCAAACCACCAAAAAAGAAGCAAAAACAGGAAATTTCCCACGGGGAAAAAAGTGAGTCCAGCAGAAAGTTGGGCAGAGAGCGCAGAAGTGTGTGCTCACTTGACGATGGCCAAAAGCAAAGTGAACCTCGCCCCAGTCTTGGCATAGCCAACAACCGGACGGGAGTTAACTACCGCACTGCCTTGTTTGAAAGTTCAGCGGCCCTGCCAGGCTTCGCCTTGAGTAATTCCTATTGTAAAGGACCGATGGTTTGTATGCCATGTAGGAACAAACACCATTAAGTAACCTTACATTACACTACTCTCCTACTATTGCTACTCTTCAGTAAGCTATATGCACCTCTAAAATAACTGCCTATTTGAACAGTTCATTGCCAAACTTGACAATTTAAACAAAAATATAATTCAAACTACCAACCCAGAACACCATAAAATTATTTCAAAGTCACGTTGCAAAATTAAGTACCAACCTAGAACTGTTACTATATAGTATCCCCTATCATTCAGGCATGCATGTTTTCTTTGGCCTGCAGCATCGTTTCTGCTCATGTCCCTTTAGCATACATTTCTAAGGTAAATTAATGCTAACACACAGAGAAAAAGCTAAAATGGAAATGCCAGAATATTCTGGCTTGCTCACCTTAAATAAAAGGTGTCGGTATGGTTTCTGGGGCAAGTGAAACCACTATCATGGGTCTCTTACCATTTAGATTCATCCCTCTTCGAAATCCCTCTACCAGAGAGGGGCCGATGCAAGGCCCACCCCAGCTACAACTACTACTAGCGCCTCTGACGCTACCTCCGACGCTACCACCAGCGCCTCTACCGGCATCCTTGGAGTTAGCCTCCCAAGCTTGGCCCTAAGGGTGGGGTTATAATAGAAGGGTGGGATTTCACAGGGCGACACGGGCCCTTGCCCAGAAATAGATTTTTCCTTCGTCAAAATCCCTTTTCTGGGCTCAGCCCGTGTTGCTACGTGAAATAGTACCAGAGAATTGGCCACAAGGCTTGAACAAATGAGTACAAATAGCTATTGTAAGGAAAAAATGAAAAACAATTAAGGTTAATTGGTATAATCTAACATAAACTTAGAACTAGAAACAATAATAAAGGCTTAAGAGTAAACATGGTAACTTAATACTATTAACCTTAAAGTTAAATACAATATCATACAATGCAATTTCTGTGCGAGTAATCCTAAAATAAAAACAAAGAAACATCACAACTATGTACAACATGTGGCATCCAAGGCATGACTAAGGCCACATGGTGGCAGAGCCACAGGAAGAACGTCAGTGAGGCAGGTAGAAAGAGATCTAATCTCAAGCTACTTATTACTACTTAAGCAGTGTCAGGTGAAACTGTGTTTCCTGCTGCCACTGCTGGAAATTTAAGAGCTTCTAAGGACTTGAGGTAGTGACGTTTGAACACTGTCGGAGATTTCCAGCCTGTATACTTTTTCAGATCATCAAAATTCATATGCTGAAAGTAGTTAACTGAGGTAGCTACTGCCCTAATGTCATGTACCCGGGGGGAAGACTGGGTTGGCTTGTTTAATGAAATATAATATTTGCTGTCTAATTCCTTTTAAGGAAATAGTGCCACCTTTTTCCCTCGTGAATAAAGGGCCTGAAGATCTTATGGCCGTTCGAGCAAGGTATGCTCTTAGGGCAGTAACTGGACATAAGGAAGGGTCCTGAGGAAGTGGGAGAATTTTCCACGGGGCCCACCTCGCCAGTGGGTCCTCATTTTTAGCTAAAAATTGACGATCTGGAGAAAGTAAGACTTCTCCTGAAGGGAGAAACTCTATATGACCTGAGTCTCTAGATAGAGCCGACAGTTCAGATACCCTGGCTCCTGAAGCTAGACTTAAAAGGAATAATGTTTTCCTCAGGAGGGGTAAAAAGTCACATGAATCATTATCAGTGTCTGAGGCCAGTTTGAGAACATCATTTAAGAACCATGACACAGACTTAGGCCTCTCTGGATGGGCCTGAGTTCTAGCACAGGCTCTAGGGATAGATGAAAAAAAATAAGTCTGTTAGATCTATTTTGAAACCAAACATGAGATTTTCTTTGGTGCTGATTTAGTAGTAGTGATAGTACTAGCTGCTAAACCTTTTTCAAATAACGATCTAAAAAAAAAAGGAGATGGCCAGGTTGGTTGTCATGGTTTGAGATTCGGACTTCCTCAGAAAAATAGCTAGTTTTTTAATGCTGAGTCATATTTGACGAAGGGTTGACTCTCGTTTATCCGATTTAAGAATAGGATGTTTTGAGGGTCAATGTTGGCATCCCTTTTTGCCGAAAACTTCATGAAGTCCATAAAGTTAGGGTTTTCTGAATTCCTGAGGAAGCGTACACAGTCTTCGTTTGTACTAGTTGGGATAACTTGGGTATTGGGAATCCGTTGAGGTCGGAGTCCCAACTCCAATAGAAGTGGGAACCAATTGCTCTTGGGCCAATTGGGGGCTACTAGAGCAATGCGTCCCTTGAACGTCCTGAGTTTGTTTCAGAACCTTCAAAAGAAGATTCACTGGAGGAAAGATGTAAATCTTCTTCCATTGATTCCAGTCTATCGCCATGGCGTCCGGGGCATAAGCCAGAGGGGTCCAGGTTGGGAGCCACGTAGCAAGGGAGTTTGTGATTCGACTCCGTGGCGAAAAGATCCACCTGAAGCCCCGGGACTTGCTGACAGATCCAATTGAATGACTGCTTGTCCAGGGACCCACTCCAACTCTAGTGGGACTGAGCGAATGATAGCGCATCTGCTATCACGTTCCTTACTCCCGCTAGGTGTGTGGCGGGACAGGTGCCATTTGTTCTGGTTGCCAGTGAGAATATGGCTATCATGACATGGTTCACTGGCTTGACTTGGAGCCTCCCCTGTGATGCAGTGTACTACCACTGCACTGTCTAACACAGCTTGATATGAGATTTCTTGGTTGGTTGAAGTTTTTTTCAGGGTGAGGACACTACCATAGCTTCCAATACATTGATATGGAGCTGGCTGGAATGGAAGGGACCAAGTTCCTTGTACCTTCTTGTACTGAGAGTGCCCTCCCCAGCCGTTAGTGATGCATCTGTGTGGATAACTAATGCCGGCGGAGGGAACTGAAGAGGAATTGACTTCGACAAATTCTTGACCTCCGCCCAGGGGCGGAGGCGTTTGCGTAAGATCGCCGGGATAGCGGACAGCTTGTCCGGGACCTGTTGTTTGCTCTTGAGCGCCAGATGCGGTTTTATGTCTTTGAGCTTGCTTTTAGCAGAACATCCATTACCGAGGCAAATTGTAGAGAGCCCAGGATCCTTCCTGGCTCCTTCGAGACGTTTGCTTGCACTTGAGAAATTGTCTGGTTGCTTTGGCTATTTCTCTCCTCTTCAACAACGGATTGATAGTGTGTGTGAGTTCAAGTCCCACTGAATGCCCAACCACTGAAAGCGAGACTCCCGTGTCAACTGGGACTTGGTCTTGTTTATCTGGAATCGTAAGTGTTCCAGAAAACTGGATTACTTTGACCGTTGCCTTTGTGGCATTTCTTCTATGCTTGTGGCCCAAACGAGCCAATCGTCCAGATACGCAACTAACATTATTCCCTGAGATCTGAGTTCTTGAACCACTGTCTCCACCAATTTTGTGAAAATTCTGGGGCTACATTAAGCCCGAAAGGCATTAACTGAAGGAGAATGCCTGGTTCCCAAGCCTGAAACCTAGGAACGGGCGGAAGTGTCTGCTACTGAAACATGATAGTATGCGTCTGTAAGATCGATAGAGGTGGTGACGGCCCCACGGGGTGGTAGTAAGGTCTGCACCTGTGAGATAGTCAGCATCCTGAACTTGTAGCAACGAATGAATAAGTTTAGATGGGACAAGTCTAGAATTATTCTTCGTTTGTTTGAGCCTTTCTTTGGTATGCTGAACAAGCGACCTTGAAACTTTAAGTGCTGACTCTTGACACTACTCCTTTCTGAAGGAGTTCTTGGGCGTACTCTATCAATTCCGCTGTTGGCTGTTGATAGAAGATTTTGGATGGAGGAGGACGACCTTTGGTCCAGCTCCATCCTAAACCTTTGGACACAATGCTCTGTGCCCAGTTGCGAACCTCCAGCTGTGACGAAAGACGAACAGTTTCCCTCCTACCTGAGGGTTCTCACTGGCTCGGGGAAGGGCGTGTCCCGCGCCCTCTCTTAAGTGCTTACCTCGGCTGGATGCTCTTCCGCCGCCTCTCTGACGAAAGGCACCCCTAGCCCTGCTACCCCTGCCGAACCTGTTGAAAGGTTGAAATGACTGGCCTTCAAATACTGGGTTGAAGGCCGGGGCGACAGCGTAGGAGGTGGAGGCAGCAGCAGAAACTGTCACTGAGGCTGTGCCTTTGACGTCGATGGTTGCGGTACCTGAGAAACCGGAACCGCTTGCATCATTGTCTGTTGCTGGGAGCCTGGAAAGGCTGGAATTTCCTAGGCTTCTTTGACTTCTTGGCTGTAGAAGTCGACTCTGATTTTCTTTTACTGGATAATCCCCAGCGAACTTTGAGACACTGGTTTGAGTCTGGTAGCCTCACATTGAACCGAGTTCACTACTGACTCCGGGAACAGCTCAGCACCCCAGATTGGAGCGGCCAATAATTTATTGGGCTCGTGACGGATGGTGGCCTCTTGCAGGACATGTTTTCGACAATTATGCCTTGCCATGATAAAGTCATACAAATCACATTGCACTGTATGCAATGTGATTTGGCTATGGAGCTTAAACAGAGGTTCGTCACCATGCGTCATAGCTGATACCTCTGTCATGACAAGTGTATTGAGGGATCTGGATAGTCTCGTTCGGGCGTCGAATTCGGCCTGAATGAGACTGTCTGGAAGTCTAAGAGGCCGCTCACTAAATTGTGATGTGTGCAGTCTGGTTTTAGTTTCCAGACCGAAAAGGTGGCCGGGAGATCTGACCATACATCTTCCATTCCAGGGAGAAGGAGCGATGTAGGCTCTGTTTCCCAGAGCTGCGGCATCGGCTCGTCTCTCATCGCGGCCTGCATTGTCAGTTCCGTCACCTTCATAGTGAACGGGATGGGCGTTTCTCCGTCGACTACGAACATTGTGAAGCGCTTTTAAATGCTTGGACCTGGTGTTTATACAATCCCAACCCTCTAGGCTCCTCGCCAATCTCGTTGGGCTTGATCCCGGGAGAAGATAACCGTCTCCTTTGGGTTTGGGATCTTATCTTCTATCCATCATGGCCGTCTCCGTAAGCGGGCATAACCGAGTGGAAGGGGGTTGCAAATTTGCCGCCGGGTGAAACTCAAAGTCCTCAAGCCTTCGAGTTGTCCACAGTCGCCAACGTCAGCATCCCGTGCTTGAAGGGGGGCGCACGACGAGATCCTCCAGGGATTACTCGCCGTGTAAGGAGGGAGAGTATTGTAGTCCGGCATGGCTTTGGGCTGCCATGCCGGGCTGCTGCAAAACCTGTCGCGGGGTTCTCACGGAGACCTCGATGAGGTTCTCCTGAGTGACCAGCCTATCCGAGATAGCCCGGATTGCCTGGCCTGACTCCTCCAAGGAAGAGGAGATCTGGCTGAGCTTCTCCTGGAACTTGTCTTGAGCCAAGTTCCCGACCAGACTACCCATTTTGCTGCATAATGTTTGCAGTAAATGAGTCTGTGTCAAACGGAGTGGATTCCAGTCTCCCCTGGGGGTCTTAGGATGGGCTCCTGTTGAGGTCGAAGGCTCAGGGTCGGGTAGGAGCTGAGCCCTTGTCTTAGAAGACTTACCTCTGGAGCCTTTTGAAAAGGGAAGAAGAAATTCTAGGTTTTTCTCCTCCGGATGGTGAGCCGGAGTTTTCTGAGAGCCACCCGAACTAGACTTCTTAGACAGAGTCTTGTGAAGCGTTTTGATCACGCTTCCCTTTAACCTTAGGGATCGCCTGGGTGGACTTAGGTCTGACCGACTGCCCATCCTCGGAGAATCCTGGAAAGAAGAAGAAGAAGGAACAGGAGAAGGAGATCTAGACTCAAGGGAAGACCTTGAGCCCTACCAAACCTGCCTCACTCACCCTCCTACCTGTGGCGTCTACCGTCATGGGCTCAAGGTCCAGGTTGAGAGCCGCTACTTCTTCCATGACTTCTTGGCTACCCGGCTCCTCCACAGCTAATGCCACCTGCTCCTGAATGGTGGCGATGTAAGGGGCCGCCGCCTCTCCGGGTCGACGTATGAGGTCGGTTTGCAGCCGGGGAAGACAAGAGCAGCCATCTTCTTATCCAAGATGTAAGGCTGGCCCTTCGTTACGTTCCGACCAAACCCACTGACCCAGGCCGGCCTTCAGGGCAGTTTGGGCGGTGTCCCTGACCGCTTGAGCAGTCTGAAAGAGAGGGTGAGGATTAATACTTAAGGCTACTTAAGATTAAACTTACGCTTACCAACAGTACATGATATATCACCCAAAAGTTTTTATATATAGGCCAATAAATTATATGTGAGAGGGCTTGGTATCCGGAGATGTTCTTACTCCGGAGGAGAACCTGGTCCACCAACTCATAGCAGATGGTGCAGCTCTCGTGGTGCCAGACAGCCAGCTCATCAAAGCGGATGGCGCAAGTAGCGTGGGTCCGGCAGACCTCGTTGCCCACAGGGGTCTGGAGGACGGCGTTTGCAGCCCGACTCCTGGCAGTGGTAGCCTGTAAGTGAAATGATACATGAGTATCAACACTAACTAGTTGGACTAAGTCCATGAAGTGATATATCATAACAGCGGAGTGCACGGAGTTACTAGAAAAATTTAAGGCTTGGTCTCTACCTGCTCTCCTGCCGTGTAATGTGGTGAGTGTCCGATAGAGTTGGTAAACAAGAATCAGTGTGTCCCTGGTGTCGCCGGAGGCGAAAAAATCACCGAAACAGAAAGTACCTAATCTATACGGCGGAACGAGGAGTACGAGAACGGCGGGGGCGGGAGGAGCAGGACCGGGGACCAGCAATTAATGGCGGGGGAGGATGACTCCGCTGTAAAATAGTATTAGAATAAGTAGGTGGTGTACCCGGGTGGTAAGCGGGGTCTCCGCTGACTTAGCTAACATAAAGGATGTACATAAATAATAAACATAAACATGCAACAGGTAAAAATGTGAGGCGGAGCTCCTCTACAGTCATTAAACTTAGGGCCCGGTGGTGCCGGAGCCCCTATCCGCCAGAGCGGGAAGGATGGTGACTCGGGGTGAGAGAGAGCTCAGCTCGAGAACCGAGGAGATCCGAGCGCAGCCGAGCTTGGTGGCCAACTGAGACTCGGTCGAGCAGGAACCCCCCCGGTACTGTATGATGAGAGCGGCGTGCGAGCCGAGCCAGCGTTGCGTGTCCCCCTACTAACTCCCGTATCCCCCGCATGGAGGGGGGAAGAAGGGAGGGAGCTTGGATCGGTTGCCAGGGACAACGTGAACGAGCAGATCTCCCCCCTGGAGGGGGGGAGGAAGCGTGAGGGACTGACGCTGAGTGGCTCAAGGTGATCGCCTCGGTCTTATCGCGAACGTGGAGTGAGCCATGCGGTGAGACAGACCAAGCGATCTGAGGTGGCCTAGGCCATCTCGAACCGTCTCGAAAGGCATGAATACAAAAACATCCTAGCAAAAACACGGGAGGGGGGGGGGGGGGGTGGGGGGGGGGGGGGGGGAAAAGGGGGGGGGGGGGGGGGGGGGGAAGAAAAGTCGAGGATAAGAGAAAGAATAGTCCTGGAGAAGCTAGGTTGGGCCAAACCAAGAAGAAGAGGGCAACTAGCAACTCAAAGCAGCTGGCCTATACTGAATACGTAGGAACGTAGGGCGGTGGCCAGGGGTGGCTCAGGATCACAAGAAAGGACGTATGTCCTAAGGGAGCCTATCATAGACATAAATACAAAGGAAACATGCATGCTGAACTCTGAGCTAATAGGAGCGATGTAGGCTACGAGCTCGTGAGAACTCAAGGAAACCCCCGTGTAAAGATAAATGCATAATAATATGACACGACCAATAATGCAAAACCACAGTAATAAAATATTCGAGCACAATCGCTATAGGGGACGAAAAGAAGCACGAAACAATGAAACACGTGGGAGCGAGCCGTGCAGGGCGACTCGGTAACAAAGCCGTCCGGGACGCCGTCTTTCATAACCGAAATAAAAATGTTAAACGGGCCCTTGCCCTGGCTAAAAAAGACATGAAACACTTCTAGCAGTACTTAACTTGGATGCAGCGATAGCTTGACATTCCATGATGTAAGATAATCCAAAAAGCGAGCACAAAACACAGAGCGAGAAATAACATGTGCGGTCTGAGTGGTGCTAACGAAAAGATAGCCGGTGGAGGTGCTGGTGGTAGCGTCGGAGGCGCTAGTAGTAGTTGTAGCTGGGGGTGGGGGCCGGGCCTTGCATCGGCCCCTCTCTGGTAGAGGAATTTCGAAGAGGGATGAATCTAAATGGTAAGAGACCCGTGGTAGTGGTTTCATTCGCCCCAGAAACCATACCGACACCTTTTATATAAGGTGAGCGAGCCAGAATATTCTGGCATTTCCATTTTAGCTTTTTTCTCTGGTATGTTAGCATTAATTTACCTTAGAAATGTGTGCTAAAGGGACATTTCACATAGCGACACGGGCTGAGCCCAGAAAATAAAAATAATTAGCAGATATTTAAGATACTGTGCAGTATGCTCTATCATCCAAAATACATTCTTTACACACAGTAATGTATTTAATTTCAAATACATACACCTTACATTACCCTTGAGAGAGAGAGAGAGAGAGAGAGAGAGAACATTGTTAAGCTGTTTTGTGATTTTGTGGGATTTTAATTTAGAATTTTACTAGTGGTTTTTTGTTTACGTCAATATTCGAAAATTGAAAATTAGTATAATTTATCATAAAAAAATGTATTTAGTCATGAAAATAAAATGGAAAATAGTACAGTAATTAGTAAATATTGCTCTATGAAAAAATGAGAATTAGGGAAAGTTTCCCTTGCGGACAACGTGTGAATAATGTGTTCTACAACTTCTGCTACAAAATGAGGCACAGAAATGTGAAATGAGAAAAATGGCGGGGCGGGGGTGCAGCCACTGAATTTCTTTTGCATCAGGTTTTCTATTGAAACTGTGATGGTTGTTGATTTTATGTAAATATACTGAATGTTTATGCTTACATGCTATTGACAAGGTAGGGGAGTAAGGGTGCAGAGTTGCTGTTTTACACCTGTGGTGTTTTACTTGCCTTCCAGTGGTCCCCCGTATTCGCGGGGGATGCGTACCAGACCCCCCGTGAATAGTTAGAATCCTGAATGTTTGGAACCCCTATAAAAAACGCTAAAAACAGCCTATTTCGTTAGTTAAAACTTAAGAAAAAACCACTAAAAATGTTCATATTTGGTTTTTTAATAGTTTCATCACAAAAAGTGCATTTTATGATGAAATTGATAACAAAAACCAGGAATTTTGTGGATATTTCTATAGAAAAAAATACCGCGAATGCGCGAATTTTCTGCGAATAATGCAGGGAAACGTTCCCGAGAGAAATCCGCGAATGTGTGAGTCCTGCGAATCCGGAGAACGCGAATACGGGGGGTCCACTGTATTTGGATTTCCCCCTGATCCAACAGGGCCTTGGCTCTATTCATCCAGATAATCAAAATTACTGAAATCCAATTATTGTCATTGTTTGTCTTGGAATGGCTGAATGGCTTAATATTGGGTTCATTATTTTGAAGCCATGACA
The DNA here is from genome assembly GCF_015104395.2 of Macrobrachium nipponense. Lineage (NCBI taxonomy): Eukaryota > Metazoa > Arthropoda > Malacostraca > Decapoda > Palaemonidae > Macrobrachium > Macrobrachium nipponense. Next base: position 136,888,901 of record NC_061100.1, on the reverse strand, counting down.
AGTTTCGATAAAAAAAATTACAGACTTCACACCTTAAATTTACTAACAACTCTAAGCAGCTTAGTTTTGTATACAGTTAGTACCTCAAGATACGAAAGGCTCAACTTACGAAAAACTCGAGATACGAAAGCTGACACAAAAAATTGTACTGCTCACATACGAAAAGTTTTCAAGATACGAAAGGTTTCTGAAAGTCCGAGATTCGCCCGACAACAATTTGAAAACTCGCGTCGCGAGCCGCCAATCTTAGTTCTAGTAGACTCGCCACCATCCTCCTGCTCTCACCATTGGTTCCTGATGCTAGCCAAAGCCATGAGATCCTTCTCTCCATTGGGCAGCATCCCTCCCACTCATGCATCTTACGCTGGTGGCATGCCTTCGCTCGGCCACTTCGCATCCGAAGCTTTATCGTACGCATGCGGCATTCGTTCGGTCTAACAATTTCGTTTAGTATCGTAAATTCATTAGTGATTTCGTTTGTGCTACTTTATCGTGTTGTGAAAACCTAATTAGATACGTACTACATACGTCTACATACGTAACTTAATTACATACAGTACATATAGTCATGGGTCCCAAGAAAGTTGCTGAAGTTCACAGAAAGAAGAGAATGCTTTCTATAGCGACAAAGATGGAAGATCATAAAAAAAGTATGAAGCTGGCTTGCGGTTGAGTATGACGCTAAGGAATACGGCCGAAATCCGTCGACGATAGGCACCATCCTTAAGCAGAAGGAAGCCATCAAAGCAGCTACACCTTCCAAGGGCGTGACTATTTTGTCCAACAAGAGGAGCCATGTGCATAATGAAATGGAAAGGCTGCTTCTTGTATGGATCGAGGACAAAGAAATCGATGGCAATACGATAACCGAGACGGCAATCTGCCAGAAGGCCAGCGCTATTTTCGGCGATTTGATTGCCCAAGCCGAAGACGACAGCGGCGAGAGGGGACATCAAACGGCAACCCCAGAGTTCAAGGCTTCTCATGGGTGGTTCGAAAAATTCCGTAAACGGACTGGCATCCATTCGGTGTGAAGAAATTGAAATTACGTAAAGTATAAAAAAGTAAAAAAGAAATGTAAAAAATAAAAAAAGACAAAATAGATTTTATTATAAGTTTTTTGTAAAGTTAAGTTGTTACCAGTTTTGTTAATGTGTGTTTGTAAAGTTTAGTTTGTTTTTGTTTTACTGAACATTTTTTATGGGTTTCATAAAGTTAAGTGTACGTATCTGCCGTTTGTCCTCCTCCTCTGCCGCCCATTTCGGAGATAGCCTCACTCGAAAGGTAAGCTTCCACATTTTACGTTACAGTAATAATATTTGTTCTTGTAACACTAATATACACTTTATTACAGGTTTTGCATTATTATTCTTAATTTAGGTATTGAATGGTCCAAATTGTTGTAGTATTTCATTGTTTATAGGTCAATTTAGCTTTATTATGAAATTTACTGGGGTGTTTTTGGAGGGCTTGGAACGGATTAGCCATTTTACATGTAAAATGTGGTCCAAGATACGAAAAACTCATGATACGAAAGGCGCCTCGGAACCGGCTATTGTAATTTCGTATCTCGAGGTACTACTGTATATGTTAACACTACAGTAGTTTGTGTATAATTTTTATTTGCAAGAATACACTCATTATGCTCAGCCTGTTTTCTACTATTCATGTAGCCTCTGGGACATTGCAGTGTTAATCTTTCTCCACACATGACAATGCTAAATGTGTTTATAACTACTGATCTGTATACAACATGATTGGCAAAAATATGGGTACTTCAGGTTTTACCCACAGTGTATATGTGCTGTGCATGACAAATTTCAAAGACAATTTGTATTTTCATAGCTACAAACTGAGGTCCTTAACAATAGAATAATTTTCAAGTGCCTAGCTGGATCCAGTTAAATCGCAGATGAAAAGCAAGGAATCCTGAGATCTGGCAACACGTGCGTATATCGGTGAAAAAACCGGTCAAGGACCATCGCACCCACGCTATTGCGTTCGGTCTTTCCCAACCCAGGATGTCTTTAATAAGACAGAGGGGCTGCTAGAGGTGGGCAGTGCAATGTTAAGACCTCAGGTTTGTAGTTATGAAAAATACAAATTGTCTTAGAAAATTTGTCATTTGTTCATCCGCGGACAAACCTTCGGTCTAACAATAGGATAGACGATACTTGGAGGGAGGTACAGACATCCTAAACCGGCTGGGGGCCCTACCCACCAATCCAGCTCTAGAAGGAATATATACCGGAGAGGGAACTGATGCCTGTGAGAAGCTAGATACAGTGATATCCAACAACTCGGCCACTGGGGTTACGTACAATGATATATGGGATGAATCACTGTATAGGGAACTAAAGAGAAACTTTGACTATCCAATAACAACGAACGTGCTAGAACGTCTCCAGTTTTCCTGTTGCACCGAGTCGCAAAAAGGTCCAGCATGGGGGGGTCTCCCCCAAACCTGGAAGAGCTTGTCTGCTAACTACATGCTGAAGAGACCATTCGTGGCTAGGATATGACCCTGACGACTGAGCTTGTCTGCGACCACATTCCTTTTGCCTGGGATATACCTGGCTGAGAGGTTTACCGAATCACTGACCGCCCACTGGTGAACCTCGACTGTCAAGGTGTG